>NC_030416.2:21789067-21839067 GCF_001660625.3 Ictalurus punctatus
TAACAACTGTGGATCCTGGATGGAGACTGATATTCATTCTCTCTCTCTCTCTCTCTCTCTCTCTCTCTCTCTCTCTCTCTCTCTCTCTCTCTCTCTCTCTCTCTCTCTCTCTCTCTCTCTCTCTCTCTCTCTCTCTCTCTCTCTCTCTCTCTCTCTCTCTCTCTCTCTCTCTCTCTCTCTCTCTCTCTCTAGCAGCAGGCTGTACGTTTGATGAGGACTCTGACCCCAGCCTGTGTGAGTTCAGCCAGGGAGAGGAGGATGATTTTGATTGGCAGCTGTTCCGCACCCACACCTTACTTCACAGCACCCCTGATCTCCTGCATGGTAAGTTTATTCCACCATTCAGTAACCACCCTTCCCCCCAATTTTTATGTGCTTTATTGGCATGACAAACAATTGTACAGTTGTATTGCCAAAGCAAGTACAAGGGAAGGGTATTGTAAACACAAGAGAAATAAAATAAAACTGAATAAACACTAATAGGTTAAATAATTTTAAAAAATAGTGCAAACAATGTAGAGCTGCAACAACTAATCAATAAAATCGATAATAATCTATTATGAAAATCATTGTCAACGAATCTCATTATCGATTAGTTGGTCTGCGTACGGTATGGGGCACATTTACACATTATGTTACTTCTATTCCGAAAACACGCTTCGGAGAGTAAATACTAAAGTTGTGTCCCCGATGACACACTATACACTTACATTATGTACTGTGTACTCCACTGTCTAGTGTATAAATTTTAGAAATGTAATATCGTCTCAAAAGGAAAACGACCATTTTTTTTTTAACTAACTGGAAGTATAAGCCGCTTTCTAGTCAATGGCGCATGACATCATATGCACGTAATGTGACTCCACTAGCTTTAGCAAACACCCAGAGTCACGATGACTTTCTTCAGTTTACTGTTTATGTAAACGTTGCCTTTTATAAAAAGGAATGCATAAATACTATTATATAATATAAACTTATATATTAGTTTATATTATATATATAATTATTTATGCATTATTTTTATGGATGCACAAAAAGCACTGAATTAAACTAAAGTCCTAAATTAATAATATATTCTGGTGTGTGTGTGTGTGTGTGCATTGGGTTCTTTTCAGTCTTATATAATTGGACAAACAGTTGTGTAAAATTTTGGTCTGAAGTTTATATTTGTAACACTCCGTTTGTGGATTTTATTTTAAATAAACTGGAAAAATGGTACGGAAAGTCTGCCCCCCCCAATCCGATTAAGCGAAAAATAATCGCCCAACTAATCGATTATGAACATAATTGTTACTTGCAGCCCTAAAACAATGTACATAATTATACAAATTAAGGACAAAATAAATTTACTATAGGAAGAATAATTGAAAAAAAGAAGGACAAAATGTGTAAAATTACAGGATAAAAGTGAATTTACTAATAAAGGTAAGAAAAAACATAAAACAATAACACTTAAGAAGAGTAATCAAATCAATTACAGGACACATAAGGGCAAGGCAGATCACTCACTTTCTCTAATATTGTGGCAGGCCGAGATATATTGTGCTGCTAATATACAGCAGTCTTTATCTTCTCCTAGTAGGAGGGGGAGTTTTTCAAGGTTTGATAATTGTCAAATGTTTAGTGTGTGTGTTTCATTTTAGGGAAGAAAAAAAAATCTCATTCTAATTCCACCAGTCTGTTTCACACTGCGTGGCTCCATCTGTGTGAGCGGATGAGCTGGAACTTGTGTCTGATTCAGACCTTTCTTAGTTTTGCCACACTTGCAGACTGTTTAAACTCAGCTTTTGCTTTAGATTATAGATTACAGGCTACTGATAGCATGCACCCATTAAGAGGCTGCATATGTGTTGTTCACTTGTGTTTGTTTTCCCACAACATGGGGTATTCTGGGAGCATGCAGCTCTGTAGAGAAAGGCTGCTGTCAAAATGGACAGAGTTCCACTGGCATGGGAACGGGCACCTCATTAGGAATGTACGACTCCATGCAAATCAACCTTGAGATGCCTGTCGTGCATAATTCATCAGCCGTAATCAAGCAAGCAGCTTCCAGTTCCTGTTTGCATTTCCACATACATATGTTCACCAAATTTGTAAGGCCGCAGAGTGTGCTGATACTAGATGCACACAAATGCACACCTACACACTAGTGCACATACACACACTAATACATACCACAGGTCCTGAAAACAAGTTTGGGGAGTAATGGAATACACGTAAAGGCATTACGTAATCAGGATACAAAAAACTGGTAACTGTAAGACGTTATAGTTACGTCAAAAACAAAGTAATCAGATTACAGGTACATTTTGTAAAAATGGGAATACTATCAGGATTACAATTTTTTTTCATTTAAAAGCAAAGAAATGAATCTTTTGAAATGAAATATAGACAGCTGCTTGATTATAGTTCTGCTTCTCTCTTGCCAGTTGTGGCTCATATGAGCAACCTCCTGGTGCATGCAAAAATAAATTTTGTGCAAAGTTATTTTGGTAGAAATTAACACAAATTGTTCTCTGAAATGCTGTGGTTAGGGTGACCATAGGGTGACTCTTTTTCCTGGACATGTCCTCTTTTCCGGACCTTAAAAAAACGTCTAAATTTGAGAAAATGTCCGGGATTCGGCTTTCGAGTCATTATGACTTGCTTTTGGTCTAATACTGTAATGTGTCCGCGTGTTTGCGTTGCTTTAACCCCTCTCTGTAATTCCCGTCTTCTTATATCTTTTCATGTGACAACACTAAAGAAATTACACTTTGCTACAATGTAAAGTAGTGAATGTACTGCTTGTGTAACAGTGTAAATTTTCTGTCACCTCAAAATAACTCAACACACAGCCATTAATGTCTAAACCGCTGGCAACAAAAGTGAGTACACCCCTAAGTGAAAATGTATAAATTGGGCCCAATTAGGCATTTTCCCTCCCCGGTGTCACGTCACTTGTTAGTGTTACAATGTCTCAGGTGTGAATGGGAAGCAGGTTTGTTAAATTTGGTGTCATAGCTCTCACGCTCCCTCATACTGGTCACTGGAAGTTCAACATGGCACCTCATGGCAAAGAACTCTCTGAGAATCTGAAAAAAAGAATTGTTGCTCTACATAAAGATGGCCTAGGCTATAAGAAGACCATACAGTGGTTTAACAGGACAGGTTCCACTCAGAACAGGCCTTACCATGGTTGACCAAAGAAGTTGAGTGCACGTGCTCGGCGTCATTTCCAGAGGTTGGGTTTGGAAAACAGACGTATGAGTGCTGTCAGCATTGCTCGCAGAGGTTGAAGGGGTGGGGGGTCAGCCTGGCAGTGCTCAGACCATATGCCGCACAGTGCATCAAATTGGTCTGCATGGCTGTCATCCCAGAAGGAAGGCTCTTCTAAAGATGATGCACAAGAAAGCCTGCAAACAGTTTGCTGAAGACAAGCAGACTAAGGACATGGATCACTGGATTCATGTCCTGTGGTCTGATGAGACCAAGATAAACTTATTTGGTTCAGATGGTGTCAAGCGTGTGTGGCGGCAACCAGGTGAGGAGTACAAAGATGTGTGTGTTGCCTACAGTCAAGCATGGTGGTGGGAGTGTCATGGTCTGGGGATGCATGAGTGCTGCCGGCACTGGGGAGCTACAGTTCATTGAAGGAACCATGAATGCCAACATGTACTGTGACATACTGAAGCAGAGCATGATCCCCTCCCTTCGGAGACTGGGCCGCAGGGCAGTATTCCAGCATGATAACCTTGCTAAAGAAGCTGAGGGTGAAGGTGATGGACTAGCCAAGCATGTCTCCAGACCTAAACCCTATTGAGCATCTATGGGGCATCGTCAAACGGAAGGTGGAGGAGCACAAGGTCTCTAACGTCCACCAGCTCCGTGATGTCGTCATGGAGCAGTGGAAGAGGACTCCAGTGGCAACCTGTGAAGCTCTGGTGAACTCCATGCCCAAGATTGTTAAGGCAGTGCTGGAAAATAATGGTGGCCACACAAAATATTGACACTTTGGCCCCAATTTGGACATTTTCACTTAGGGGTGTACTCACTTTTGTTGCCATCGGTTTAGACATTAATGGCTGTGTGTTGAGTTATTTTGAGGGGACAGCAAATTTACACTGTTATACAAGCTGTACACTCACTACTTTACATTGTATCAAAGTGTCATTTCTTCAGTGTTGTCACATGAAAAGATATAATCAGATATTTACAAAAATGTGAGGAGTGTACTCATTTTTGTGAGATACTGTGTGTATATATATATATATATATATATATATATATATATATATACATAAAGGGACGTACGGTGGCTTAGTGGTTCGCACGTTCGCCTCTCACGTCCATGGTTCGAGTCCCGCCGGGGCCATATGTGTGCGGAGTTTGCATGTTCTCCCCGTGCTGCGGGGGTTTCCTCCGGGTACTCCGGTTTCCTCCCCCAGTCCAAAGACATGCATGGTAGGCTGATTGGCGTGTCTAAAGTGTCCGTAGTGTATGAATGGGTGTGTGAGTGTGTATGTGATTGTTGCCCTGCGATGGACTGGCACCCTGTCCAGGGTGTACCCCGCCTTGTGCCCGATGCTTCCTGGGATAGGCTCCAGGTTCCCCGTGACCCTGAACAAGGAGTAAGCGGTAGAAGATGGATGGATGGATGTATATATATATATATATATATATATATATATATATATATATATATATATATATAAAATGATGCTAATAGTGTGTCTTTTTCAGTGTATCTGCATTCATAATAGCACTGTTTTGAACACTATTATTTTAGATCATTTTGCGTTTTTCTTGACATTATTTACGTATGTGGCCTTGAAGTAATACAAAAGTAATCAGGTTACATTACTTTCATATTGTGATACTTAGATCATGTTACTGATCAAATTTTTTATGAAGTAATTTGTAACTGTAACGGAATAAATTTTTAAAAGTAACCCTCTCGACCCTGCCATCTATTACACTACATGTTCTCATCATGGGCACCTCTTGAGCCTTTGAGAGCCCAATGTTAGACAGCATTTATTAGAAAGCTGGTTTTTACCTTGACAAATTAATGTGCTGCTCGAAGAGTTTGGCTTTACCCAGAAGGAGGCATGATGCTGAGAGACGTGAGAGATGTTCTTAGAGCCACTTGTAACGAGAAACACTCTTAATCTGATGCACCTGCTTGGAATTGCAAAATCTAAACAAAGTGGTGAGTGCGTAATTGTGATTATGTGGTAGTCAGGCATACATTATTTAGAGGAAGAAAAGAAAAGAGATGATTAGAGATCGAATGCTAATGAGACTTTGACAAGATAGATAATGAGATAGATAAACAAGCACATAAGGTTTTCAGCAGTAAAACATGACACACTGCAGTTAGATACAGAGGCTCGCTGAAAAAAAGCCTGCCTTCTGGGAATTGAGAATCAAAACACCATTACTCGAAAGGTCAATTACTATGAAAGGCAATAGCAGGAGAGGCTGAAAGGCTACTTCTGTTTAAATAAAGCCCAGTGCTTAGGAAGACATGGAACTAATGCTGTCTCTGTATGTATACACACACATGTACACGCACAGATGAAATATTCTGCCTCAAACTTTCCAAATGATTCGGATATGTAAAAAGGACTGTCTGAATATATGCTAGTGCTCCATAACCCGTGATAATCATGCTCCTCATACAGATCCCTATCCACTGTCATAGTAGCTGTGCAGTAATGAATATTTTTCCCATTGGGTTTAATTAAAGCCAGTGGCCCCTGACAGTCTCCATGTTTGGAAACCACTGATACGCGGTTTATCAGGAAGCAGCGAATTAGGATATGATAGCAGGGAATGTCAAGTACTATCAGACAGAATGTGAATACAAATAGAAATTGATATCCCCCTTTTTCCTCCTGTTCAGTTCTGCCAAGAGTGCTCTAGAACATTGTTTTGTTTTTTTTAATTTGCAGTGCCTTCAGCTGTGTCGTTCCATTATGCACATTGTAATTAAGAAAGCATATTGCACTTCATATTTATGTGCAATATGCTTATTTACTTATTTACAATGTACAATAAGACAGGCCCTTGTACTTATCACTTGCTGCTGTGTTGTTTTGACACTGATGCTTACTTACAATTTGGTTACAGAGTGCAGTAGGCCAATTTCATGCTACTTATCAGTTGTGTTACTCACTGCTGTCACTTTGCAGCATTATGATACCTTATCTTTGGTGTGTGTTTTTTTTTGTGTGTCTGTGTGTGGATTGCACTTTTTGTATAGACATCATTAATGAGTATGTGACATCATATTGCTAGGATGTGTTCTATTATATGTCGTATGTTATATAGAGGCACGGTGACACCTCACAGCTCCATGGTTCCTGCTTCGACCTTGTGCTCAGATAACTGTCTGTGCTCATTTTCACAGTTATCACTGTCTCTGTATGGGTTTTATCTTGTCTCCCAAAAACATGCTGTTAGGTTACAATTGGCAATGCTAAATTGCCCCGAGGTGTGAATGAGTGTGAATGAGTGGCACAGACAGCCCATTCAGAGAGTATTCCCACCTGCTGTCCAGTAGGCTCCATATACACCATAACCCTAATCAGGATAAAGAGGTTACTTTGGATGAATGTTGTTGTATGTATGTCGAAGGTTCATATACTCATTTGCCAGATTCCTGTGTGTTTATTCCATTTGGCATGCAAAGTGGTTTTGAAAAGGCCTGCCTTTGCCAGCAGCATGTTTGTTTATATTGTGCTTATTTTCTAGTTTTAGCTAGCTTATAGCTTATTCACACTACACTTCCCATGTCACACCTTGCTGCCTTCTTATGCCCCTGGGATATCTACTATAGTCCTATCAGTTAAATACCAGGCGATTATGAGTAAATCATGCTTACTGGATAAGGCTGTTTGTAGTAGGACTGTTTTAACTGCTTAGCTTATGCCCTGTGAAGAGGCAAACCTTGAAGCGATAGCCTGAGTATGTCTCTAGAGAGAAATTAAGATTTGTTATCTGAGGGAGCAAGAGAGCTAGCAGGAAAGCAGAGAATTTAATAGGATTTTTGAGCATTAGGCACCCTCTGTTTACAGTCCCTTCAATTTCCCTTCTGAAATGAGCATGGTTCCCAGGGCAGGCAGGAATCAGCCGATCTGGAGAGCTGGGGTTAAATGGTAAACACAGCTCAGATCCTGCTCTTGAGCTGTGTGTCTGTGGTGAGTTGAGTAATCTACAAAATTTGTAACTTTTGTCCCTCTGGTGGGACAGAGAAAATAACATGTAACTTTGTCCTGAATCTCAGGTGGCCATGGCACTGAACACATGCAGAGCTGCTAATAATGGTCTGGAAATGACGAGGCATGCTGAATGGGAGCTGATGAAATGCAGGATTCACTGCTTACTGCAAAGGGTTTCCTTGTAGAATTTATTTTGCAACTATGTTTGTCTGCTTTCAGATCTCGAGTGCATAATTGATTTGATATACTTGTCCGAGCTGATTTGCACATCACTTTACCCTGAAGTGAGCCTTGCTGTATGTGAACAGTCTGTGAGTAAAACTGTTGGATAACTAATAGAAAGTTAACATTTCACTGTGAGGCAGAAGAGAGGCACAAATCTGCTCAAATCAAATAGCTTGGTCTTAATTGGTCATGCCCTTGCTGAAGAAGGCCCCTGGGCGAGCCACTGATCTCTTTGCTAATCTTTCTCATACATAACGAGATTCTCAAAGTTATAACACCCAAGGCCATAGTATTGTACAGGCATGTTCTCTTATAAGTGTCCTCTGTCTGAGGATCTGGTGGGAGTTGTGCAGGTCTTTATTACCTGGCTCATACCAAACAGCAGCTCTGTGCCCCAGCTGTACATTAACTGCACATCGGTGCTCCAGCATCATTCATCTCTAACACAAGAGAGCCAAAGAGCCAATAAGATGGAGGAAGACTACAGAAAGGCACATCTGGTGGAGTTCTAGGGTCATTACCAAATATATCCTGAAGAGAGATCCAGGTTGCAACTGCCTGCCTTGGTCTGCCTTTTTCAGTTTCTGGTCTCCCCTAAATTGATAATTTTTTGGCTAATTTGTGAATAGGGTTTGGAATAGGGTTCACCCATTTTTAGTGGCTAATGTTAATCAGGTTTAGGTTGTTGTTAAAAAGACAGGTATTTAACACGTAATTTAGCTGCCATAGAAATAAGGCTGGGAATGAAGAGCCTGAACTGGCGATACAGAGGATTTACCTCTGTAATTCTGTAACAAATGGATCTACACAACGTGTAGAGCCTGGCCAGATAAGCCCTCATTATGTGAAATGATTGTTCTACAGGCTCCATAATTATACATCCTGTTCATTTGAACCTCACATTACTGGGGACAATCCAGGGAAATAAATAAACCCATTCAGGCAATGAAAAATCTTCTGGTAATGAATTAAAGGAGTCAGTAATCTTATGTAAGAGAGCAACAATTCATTTGATAATCAGCAGAGAGTGCTGAGAATAAAGAGTACAAAATCAAAAGCAATGTCACTATCTGTATCTGTATTTGTTTAATGCTATAAATATCTTTATCTGTATTCGGAGTACAGTCTGAAATGGGTGAGGTGTAAAGCTGATTTTTTTTTTATATGACCCCCTACAGCTATGCCCCTGGAAACACTGGAAAAACCCTAGAGGTAGAAATGCCAGCACTGTCAGCATGGTCTGTGAATTTTAGATATTTCAGTTCCTCAACTTCATATCACTCAAGATAGTGCGTGGGGGTGTTTTTAATATAGCTTGTGCAGTTATTATTTTTGTTTGAACCTGCCTGTGATATTGTTTCTATTCCCCAAAATATGAACATACTAGTAGCCTAATTAAAATCATCAACCAATGACCAGGCAGCTAATGAGGATGAATTAATGAATGAATGTTGTACATTCATGTTAATGAGTATGGGCTTTGTTTGTCCCCTGAGCTTCTTATTTGAACACTCACTTGCATTACCATGAAAATAAAAATCTACTTTTTGCACAACATTTTGTTGCATCCTGTGGGATCCCAATCCCGATGCACATTTCTACTCTCAAACAGATGCCCTGTGAACTTTTCCAACAAGCAAAAGAAAAATAAAACAGTGTAAATATGTGTAATTGTCATTTTCTGAGAGTACATTTTTCAGTAGTAAAGGTTTCCTACATTTGCCCTAGTGGCACATCAGCTTTTTGCAAGTGAGTGTATTCAATTGCCATAGTGTAGGTCCCAATTGTTAGCACCAAACTCAGCCAAATCAGTTTCTCCAACATGCAAGCTGTGGCATGTCACCCTACTCACACTGAAAATGATTAATCAATCCTACTTCTTTCACATCCAGTCTTGCAGAAATTGGATTAAAACAGTAAGCTTCTTCTTCTCTTTGATCCTTTCATCTGATCTATAGTAAATTTGATTTGTCATCACTGTCCTTGCCCCAGAGGTCTTTAGCCCGTACATCTCTTTTACATAATGGAATCTGTACTTCACATTGGCATTACAGAAAACCATATGACTTATATCTGTATTGTGGAGCATGAAACACACTGATTAAAGTCTGTATAAGACCAAAATCTATCCAGTATTGTTATTAAATATACAGTGCTCTCCACTAATATTGGCACCCTTGGTAAATATGAGCAAAGAAGACTGAGAAATTGTCTTTTTTGTTTAACCTTTTGATCTTCTGTTTAAAAAATCACAAAAAATACTCTGCTCTCATAGATATCAAACAATTACAAACAAAATAATAATTTTTTGTTAAATATAGGTGTGCAACAATTATTGGCACCCTTGTAGTCCATACTTTGTGCTCCCTTTGCCAAGTTAACAGCTCTGAGTCTTATCCTATAATGCCTGATGAGGTTGGAGAATACATGGCAAGGGATCTGAGACCATTCCTTCATACAGAATCTCTCCAGATCCTTCAAATTTCGAGGTCCATGCTGGTGGACTCTTCTCTTCAGTTCACCTCACAGGATTTCAATGATTTTCAAGTCAGGGGACTGGGATGGCCATGCAGGACCTTGATTTTGTGGTCAGTAAACCATTTTTGTGTTGATTTTGATGTATGTTTTGGATCATTGTCCTACTGGAAGATCCAACCACAACCCATTTTAAGCATTCTGGCAGAGGCAGTCAGGTTTTCATTTAATATCTGTTGATATTTGCTAGAGTCCATGATGCCATGTATCCTAACAAAATGTCCAGGTCCTCTGGCAGAAAAACAGCCCCAAAATATTACACAAAACAAAAGCCTACACATATTTAACTGTGGGCATGAGGTACTTTTCCACATGGCTACTTCTCTGTGTGCACCAAAACCACCTCCTGTGTTTATTGCCAAAAAGCTCTTGTCATGAAATCAGTAAGGGAACACTGAACTACAGTTCCCAACAGCCATTGCACCACAGTCACATGACCACCTGCACCTGATTCATGTTCCTGGTAATTAGCACTCTTGTATATAGTCACAGTTTGCATTGCACTCTTTGTTTTATGTTAGTTTTTCTTTGTCTATCTATTTTGCTGCCATGTCAGTTTGTCTGTTGCCCTTTGTTTGTTTCTTTATTAAAACTGTAAGTTCTGCATTTGCATCTGTCTCTATCTTGAAATGTGATAGCTCTATTTTGGTTTCATCTGACCATAGAACCTGATCCTATTTGAAGTTCCAGTAGTGTCTGGCAAATTGAAGACGCTTTAGTTTGTTTTTGGATGAGAGTAGGGGCTTTTTTCTTGAAACCCTTCCGAACAAATTGTGGTGAAGTAGGTTGCTTCAGATTATAGTTTTGGAGACTTTCTGACCTCAATATACAACTAAAATATGCAATTTTCCAGCTGTGATTGTTGGAGATTTTTTGGCCACTCAAACCATCCTCTTCAGTGCGTTGAGAGAATATAGACTCGTGTCCAATTCTTGGTTGATTTTTGTCCAGTTGACTGGAACTTCTTAATTATTGCCATGATAATGGAAATGTTAATTTTCAATGCTTGTTCTATTTTAGTATAGCCACTTCCCATTTTCTGAGGCTCAACAGCCTTTTGCTTCACATCATAGCTGTATTCCTTGGTCTTAGCCATTGTTATGAATGACTAAGGGAATTTGCCCTATGTGTTACCTCATATTTATATCCCTGTGAAACAGGAAGTCATGGTTGAATAATTTCCTGTTCCTAGTCACCCAGGTGTACAATTTTTTTTTTTTTTAATATCATTGGGAATATACTTTTCTCATATGATTTCATAGGGGTGTCAATAATTGTTACACACCTGTATTTAACAAAGTTTTTTTTTTTTTTTTTTTTTTTTTTTTTTTTTTTTTTTTTTTTTACCAAGATTTACCAAGGGTGCCAATATTAGTGGAGGGCAATATGTGTATCTAGCTAAAGATCCAGTGCTCTGGTGTCTTTTCTGAATTCACAGAGATGGATAGAATGATGTGTGTTTTGGTGCAAAACCAGAAAGCATAGAATAGTCTGTCCATCTGCAACCTGAGGGAACATGATGCAGCTCTCATTTCCATCACATCTTTCTCCTTGCCTGGAGTACACTGTAAATAACAGATAAAAAGATTAATGATCACTGTTTTTAGTCTGCCTGGCTATACAGGGTGCACATTGTTTTCCCCCTGCAAAGAAATGTAATATAAAGCCAGCTTGTTTGTCCTTCATAGAACTTGGAGAGATAAAAACTGACATGGATGTAAATTTTTGGAGTGCCATAGGGATGCTGAGTGAAATGAGGAAGTAAGTGAGTGTAAATCCAGCTGGCCAGAGCAGATCCAAAGCTAATGGAAGGTAGCAAGCATGAAGTAACATGCTAAGGTTGGACAACTGCTTAATTGCAGAAGTTCATATATACACAGCGTGTGGTGCTTTAAATAAATAAGCAGTAAGATAATAGAAGAAACTACAGATAGTAATACAACTGTTGGTGCCAAGGTAGTGCAGTGGATAGTGTTGCTGCCTCACAATTCCAGGGTCCACAGTTAAAACTTGTTTTCTGTGTGATATTTTGCAGTTCATCCCATGTCCAGGTGGGTTTTCTCTGTGTTCTCTGGTTTTCTCCTACCAACCAAAATATGCTAGTAGGTGGATTGGTGACTCTGAATTGGCCCACATGTGAGTGTGTGTGTGTGTGTGTGTGTGTGTGTGTGTGTGTGTGTGTGTGTGTGTGTGTGTGTGTGTGGTGCCCTGTGATGGGCTGGACATCCCACCCAGGGTGTATTTCCCAGTGTTCTGTGGATAATCTCTGGTATTTACCATGATCTTGACCAAAAAAACATGGTTACCAAATGTGAGTGAGTGAGCACTCATTTTATTTGCTTGTAAAGACAAATACCATACTTGAGGTTACAATAAAATCTGATAAATTAGACAATTACCCCTTGTTGCCTGGAAACACAGCTGTACATAAATAAGATTTTTATTCCATTAGCCTGACCAGATTTTAATTTTATATTTGTTTTTTTACTGTTTGCCACAATAAAACATCGATATATTGAAATGATTAATATATTGAAGCACAAATTGGTAGTCCAAAAGCAATTGTTGATCAGCCCGTGTGCAAAATGCTAGATTGTATTCCGTTTTGTTTTGACCCTGTTTTTACTTTGCTCATTAATAAGTTATAATAAGTCAAAATATCATTAGAACATTTTATT
The DNA here is from genome assembly GCF_001660625.3 of Ictalurus punctatus. Classification (NCBI taxonomy): domain Eukaryota; kingdom Metazoa; phylum Chordata; class Actinopteri; order Siluriformes; family Ictaluridae; genus Ictalurus; species Ictalurus punctatus. Next base: position 21,801,711 of record NC_030416.2, read on the forward strand.
AGACATATTAGAGTGTGAAATTAAAGATAATGCAATTTTCTTTTGCTGAGTGAAACTAACTGCATTGCTTATATGATGTATCGCTCTGGTCAGATCATTAAAAAGCCACACTGGTCAGTTTATTAGAACTGAAATAAATGCAATACTTGTAAAGAGCAGCAATTTATCTGTATTGTAGGTTCTGACATTGTCATGTAGGAGTGTGTAATCTTGTCACTGTGTCAGCATGGGAGAGTGGGGCAAGGGCTGAGGTGTAGTTGCTTGTTGTAGCTCTTTTTAATTTGGTTCTTGAATTCACTGAGCTACTTTATTGTGACTGACTCATTTTTTAATACTATTTGAAGTTAAAACAGGAAAAAAGACCCCACAGAGGCGTGACATTAGGCAAGTGGGCACAATGCTAATGCCGGCTTTCTCTGGCAGCAGCTCCGTGTAATTAACATCCCTTTGGGCTGGTAATGAAAAAGTTCTTTATGAGTGAGTTTGTCTGTTTAACAAGAAAATTACAAACTTTATGTGCTGGGCTTTCTGGGTCACCTTGACCACAGCACAAGTCATCACAGACAGACGGTTTATTGTGATGGGAGAGGAATGGCAGAAAAAGATGAAAGTAAGAGAATTCATGTTTATGGCTTTGCTTCATTGCTGAGCTTTATCCTCAGGAAAAATGGCTGTGGCCCATGTTTGTGTTGTCATGCTAGCTTAGCTGCTCAGTGAGCCAGGGGACGCTGGATACCCCCAGTATTTTCCCCTCTCTTTTGCTTCATCTCTCTCTCTCTTTCTCTTCTTTATAAAGCTTGCAAGCTCTTGCACTGATGCAGAACAGATCACAAAGCCATCACCAGATCTGAAATTCTACCAGCAGACAATGTGCTGTGTTAAGTCTCTGGCCCCAGAGCTGGGAGAAGCTGGATGTAATTGATTTCTCACATGAATTCTCAGCATGTATATAATTTGGAATACTCAGAAACAACATGAAGCAAAACATGAAATGTTGGTTGTTAGATTTGTAGGAAGCACTGTATGCATATTATGTCTTTTGTAATTAAACAGAAATGTCTTGGCAAAGCGCAGCAATTTCATGTTACCTTCCCCTCTGAAACTATTGTGACAGATCATTTGTTTGCGCTATACGCTAAAGAACTTTGGGTTTAAGATCAAAAGATGTATATGAGATGAGAGTTTAGGATTTCAGTTTTTACATGTAATAATAATGAGTCTTTATTTATAACATATACATATGCACAGTGAAATTATATTCTTTGCATACTCCAGCATGTCAGGAAGGTGGGGTCAGAGTGCAGGGTCAGCCATGATACAGCGCCCCTGGAGCAGAGAGGGTTAAGGGCCTTGCTCAAGGGCCCAACAGTGGCAGCTTTGCAGTGCTGGGGCTTGAACCCCTGACCTTCTGATCAGTAACCCAGAGCTTTAACCGTCAATCTACCACTGCCCCCCAGTAGGTGTTGGTGTGTTAAACAACATAAAACATAGAACATTTTGTATCAGACCACCCAATTTTTAGGTGAGCAAAAGTATAGGAACACATAAATACTGAAGTAAATTAAAGTAAATAACACTTAATATTTGGTTGCATATCCCTTGCTAACTGCATCAAGCCTGTCACTCACTGATGTCACCAAATTGTTGTTTTCCACTTTTGTGATGCTTTTCCAGACTTGTACCGCAGCCTCTCTCAGTTGTTGTTTGTTGTGGGGGGTTCCTCCCTTCAGTCTCCTCTTCAGGAGGTGAAATGCTGCTCAATTGGGTTAAGGTCTGGTGATTGATTTGGCCAGTCTAAAACCTTCCACTTTTCCCCCAGATGACGTGCTTTGTTGATTTGGCAATATGTTTTGGATCATTGTCTTGCTGTATGCTAAAGTTCCTCCCTATTGATTTGGATGCATTTCTCTGTAAATTGGCAGACAGAATGTTCCTGAAAACTTCTGAATTCATTCTGCTGCTACAATCATGAGTTACATCATCAATAAAGATTAGTGAGCTTGTTGCAGAAGTAGTCATGCAAGCCCAAGTCATGACACTACCTCCACCATGTTTCACAGATGAGCTTGATTGTGTTGGGTCATGAGCAGATCCTTTCTTTCTCCACACTTTGTCCTTTGCATCACTTTGCTAGAGGTTAATCTTGGTTCCAGAAGTTTTATGACTCATCTCTATATTTGTTTGCGAATTCCAATCTGGCTTTCCAATGGTTTGGAAAGCCAGATTGAACAAAAATAATTTGTTCCAATTACTGCTGATGAGTGGTTTGCATCTTGTGCTATGGCTTCTATATATTTCTACTCTCGAATTCTTCTTCGAATGGTGGATTGTGACATACCTTCACCCCTGCCCTATGGAGGTTGTTAGTGATGTCACTGACTGTTGTTTTTAGGTTTTTCTTAACAGTTCTCACAATGTCTTTGTCATCGCCTGTTGTTGTTATTCTTGGCCAACCCATTCGGTGTCTGTTGCTCAGAACACCAGTGGTTTATTTCTTTTTCAAGACATTCAAAATTGTTGTATTGGCTATGCCCAATGTTTGTGCAATACCTCTGATTGATTTTCCCTCTTTTCTCAGCTTCAAAATGGCTTGCTTTTCTCCCATAGACAGCTCTCTGATCTTCATGTTGGCCTATCCTTTTTAACAAGTACAGTCTTCACAGGTGAAACTGAAGGCTAAAACCTTTGTTCAGAGCTATTTATTTTTTAAATAATCAATCTAACAGGGCACACCTAGGTAACAAGAAACACCTGCCAGTCACATGTTCCAATATTTTTGCTCAAATATAGGCGGTCTGATACAAAATGTGCTACCCTCTGTGTTGTTTAACACATCTACATAAAAATACCAGGACATAATAGCTGAAATTTTATACTCTCTTCCCATATTCATTGTTTGTTCTCGAACCCAAATGTCTCAAATATCTACAGCACAAATCAATAAATTTGCCTTGCCATTCGAGTAGTTTCGGATGGAACTGTACATCATGGCTATTATTTACAGTAGTCATGCATGCTTTGAAGTTTAATTATGTTTGAGTCCTTATAGAATCCTATAAAATCAGTAGTAGATATGAAAACTTTGATGAAAAAGCAACGATTTTAGCTGCAGTTGAAACAAGGGCAACCATTCTAGGAACTGCTGACTTGGCTGTGTTTAGTCAGTGAAAATGATGTTGCTTTACAGCTCCAAGGCTGGGGTTTTAATCAGAGGTCGAGCTGTTTGCTCTGGGGCTTTGTTGCTGTGACCGCTCGCAGTGGGGCTACAGCTCCATCCATTTAGAGCCCATGCCATCTGTGCTGTGATTCAGTGTCCTGCTTCAACCCGCAGCTCAGGCACACAGCACGCTCAGATACTGCATATAGGCTGTAGGCAGTGAGCCACTTAGTATAGATCTCAAACACACCCACACAAACCTCCCAGTATACAACATTATTACATGACATTTATTAAATTAGAGGTTGAAAAAACAGACTTCTCAATTCAGTGGCAGCACCAGGAATACTGTTTTTTTTTTTTTTTTTTTTTTTTTTTAGCTTTAGATTATTTGGATTACATAACATATTAGTGTGAAACACATATTGGAAAAACAGTTGCAATAAAGCCTATCTGTGATCCTAATCACCCATTATTGATAAAATATCAAGTGACAGTTTCTGACAAAAAATGAACTGACTGACAGTGTTTTTGGTTTCTGATTGATTTCCACCGCCCAAAAATGTGCTGCAAATATGTCGACATTTCATTTCTCAGAGCAACACTAGACCAAACTCTTGCTGTTTATTTAACTGGTTTAATATATATATTTTTAAATTAGGCTAAGGTGGCATGGTGACAGAGTGGGTAGCATTGCTGCCTCATAGCTTTTGGGTCCCCAGTTTGATTCTGATCTTGGGGTGTGCTTTGCATGTTCTTCCATATCTGTGTGAGCTTCCTCTGGGTTCACCCTTTTCCCCGCTTGCCTTCCATAAACATGCTGATAAGGGAATTGGTGTCTGTAAATTGTCCCTAGGTGTGAATGAGGGTGTGAATATGTGTGTATGGTGCTTTAACCTGGTCAACCCTCACCAGGTTAAAGCACTTACTGACGATGAATTAAGTTTTTGAATTCACCTTTAAACGTGTTTAAATTAATTTAATAGGACTTTTACAATTCAGGGATGCTATGGGAGCATAATCCAGGGCTAGCTCCAGTGAACCTGCTTGGGGCTGCCAGTGCCCCAGAGGGATCTGAGATTAAATTCATATTACCTGGAATCTACATTGGGCATTTTGTCAAGGTATGTAGTATAAAAAGTCTATAAGGAATGCTGAATTTAAGAGCAAATGCAGTCTTACCCATCAGGTTTATCAGCTATTTCCAGTGCTTCCTGCTTGAAGACATCTCTCATGTGTCATGATTCCAAAAGGAACCATTCAACTGCAGAGCAATTAGCTCTTTTTCATTCCCTCATTACCAAATCAAGATAAGAAGAAGGCCAAATTGTGCTGGCATGAGGCAGTACAGGATCAAGGATTGATGAAGTACATTTTCCAGCCTTTCTTGGGGGTGGACTTGCTATCTTTTGCTGATTTGCACTGTTTCTCCTGGCTTCTCATGTGTTCATTGTTCTTCTCAGGTGCAATCTATTTGCTTAGGAATTACCTTAATATCCCATGTTGCACTCTACTTGCTGTCACCGTAATTGATATATACACATGGCTGCTGTGTGGGATCATTTGCATATAATTGCATTAACTGATATGATAATGAATGTGGTGGGCCTAATGCAAAGCAAAAGCCCGACTGCAGATGGATGACTGTTCAGAAGAATCACAGTCAAGCAATCCATTATAGCTTGGAGAGATTTTCTGCTGTATGCACTGGTGCCCAGCACACCAGAGGACATTTTACAGAGGCAGTAACATAAACACTGTCCCTTCCGTTTATATAGCCTTTTTCTGATTTTAATTACTGGGCCAATATCCATAATGTTTGGGGGCATGGTGACTTAGTGGTTAGCACAATTGCCTCACACCTCCTGGGTTGGGGGTTCAAATCCTGCCTCCATCCTGTGTGTGGGGAGTTTGCATATTCTCCCTGTGCTTCAGGGGGGTTTCCTCCCCCAGTCCAAAGACAAGTGTTGTAGGCTGCTTGGCATTTCCAAATTGTCTAGTGTGTGCGTGCGTCCTGAGTATGTGTGTGTCCCATGACTTGGTTGGCCTTGTTCCCTGAGTTTCCTGGAATAGTTGTCCAGGCTCCCTGTGACCCTCTGTAGAATAAGTGGTACAGAAAATGGATGGATGGATTTATGACCACCTGAAAATTGTTCTTCATCTTATGCAACTACCAAATAATTAAAACACACCAGAACACTCTTTATTTCTTAAATCCGATTGGTCAGAAGGTCTGACAATAGTGCCAGCTATAATTCAAACAATTTACATTTTCTATTTATTGGGGGGCAATGGTGGATTAAGGGTTAAGGCTCTTGTTTACTGATCGGAAGGTCGGGGGTCAGGGTTCAAGCCCCGATGCTGCCAAGCTACCACTGTTGGACTCTTGAGCAAGGCCCTTAACCCTCTCTGCTCCAGGGACACTGTATCATGGCTGACCCTGCGCTCCCGCCCCCAGCTTCCTGGCATGCTGGGGTATGCAAAGAAAAGAATTACACTGTGTTGTAATGTATATGTGACCAATAAAGACTCATTATCATAACATGTAGTTTCTATAGCAACAGCTCATATAATCCCACATAATCTAAGCCTAATAATAAATGAATAACTAAATTCTAAGAAAAATATTAAAATAAAAGTTTTCTGTAAGGAGAGCATTTATGGAAGGAGTCTCTAGTGTTGTAATGATCTGTAGGTTCCCTTTCAAAGGGCACTTCGACGTTGCGTTTAGCATAACACTATCGGGAGCACCTCTTGTGCGCAACCAGCATCTGAAGCTTATGTAAAATCATGCCTATTTACAGTGCATCCAGAAAGTATTCATGGTGATTCACTTTTCCCACATTTTGTGATGTTACAGCCTTATTCCAAAATGGATTAAATTCATTATTTTCCTCAAAATTCTACAAACAATACCCCATAATGACAACATGAAAGAAGTTTGTTTGAAATCTTTGCAAATTTATTAAAAAAAAAAAAACCCGTTAGCAAAAGTATTCACAGCCTTTGCCATGACAATCAAAATTGAGCTCAGGTACATCCTGTTTCCACTGATCATTCTTGAGATGTTTCTACAACTCGATTGGAGTCCACCTGTGGTAAACTCATTGGACATGATTTGGAAAGGCACACACCTGTCTATATAAGGTCCCACAGTTAACAATGCATGTCAGAGCACAAAGCAAGCCATGAAGTCCAAGGAATTGTCTGCAGACCTTTGAGACGAGACAGGATTGTATTGAGGCACAGATCTGGGGAAGGGTACAGAAACATTTCTGCTTCATTGAAGGTCCCAATGAGCAAAGTGGCCTCCATCATCGGTAAATGGAAGAAGTCTGGAACCAGCAGGACCCTTCCTAGAGCTGGCTGTCCGGCCAAACTGAGTGATTGGGGGAGAAGGGCCTTAGTCGGGGACATGACCAAAAACCCGATGGTCACTCTGACAGAGCTCCGGCATGTCTCAGTGGAGTCACGCACGAGAGGCGCTCCCCATGTTATGCTAAATGCAACGTCTCGTTCCCTTCTCAGGGAACAGGGTTACATGTGTAACCCAGACGTTTTCCATCACAGGAAAGTCCTCAGGATATAGGTGTTTGCACTTTCCAGTTTCTTGGTAACATGACAAGCTTTTTTGTCTTATTAACTTCCAGAGCAAGAAAAAAGAGAGGCTAGTGAGGAAACAACTGTTTATAGCTGTTATAACATGTGATAATGTCACGTAATTTGAGGTTGAGACGGATGCAAGTGCAGATAAAGCTTTATTGAAGAGAGGCAGGAAGAAAAATCCAAAACATGAAACATAGCATGGTCAAAAACAGGCAATTGGTCAGGCGATCGGCAAACGGGCATAAACAAGGCTAAACAGGAATTGAGAAACAAGAACAGGATCAAAACCATGAAAAAAAAGTACGAGGATCAAAGGCTTGGTACATTACTGAATGCAAACGATACTTCGCGATGAACAAAGACTCAATGCCATTGAGCTCGAGCTTCGAGCTTGTGCTTCAGGTTTCAGAGCGCACTGCGTTCTACAGCGCTAGTAAATTGTCCTACGGATGTTCCACGACATTAAGTGTAACTAAAAACAGCTGAAAAGCACAACATGTCTTTTATTAATTAGCAAATTGTAATCTTTGGCAAATTACTGTGGTATGAGAGGAACAAAACTCTTCAGAATATGCTTTTATTGGAAAACAATCCAAAATAATCACAGTACCCTATTGTGGATCATTTTCCTATAACAGAATGACCCATGTTTTATTTCTTACTTACAAAATGGCTGCTGAAGGACTGTTGGGAATATACAGTATGCACTCATTCTACATCAATCCATGATGTCACTAATATATGTAAGTAATTAGTTGCTGTGTAAAACTCACTTTAACAGGAGTGATATGTCCGCTTCTATAGAGTTTAATACTATTTCTGCTCACTTAGCATGCTTGCTTGATTTTGCTTATATAAACAAAACTTTCTATTAAAGAGCAATCAAAGCCATTTATGCAGTAGACCTGCTGCATTTTCATTCTGGCTTTTCAGTAATGTAAGCTCTGCTCGCTCCATGGCACGAGTGAATGTGTGAAAGATTAATTTAAGAGATGCAGAGTAGTATTTGACACACCTGCACTTTCTCAAAAACATGCAGAAGTTTGAACTAAAGGAGCTGATACAGCAGTGCAGAGAGTGTTGAAAATGTAGTGAGAAATCGGAGGGTGGATCAGGGGAGACGAACAAAAAGAGGAAATGAAAATTCCGATACACATCCAGTTTTTAAATAGACCTCAAACATTAGTTCATTTACATTTGCATTTATGTTTAAGTCATTCGGCAGGCTCTCTATTATCACCAATTGCAAAAACTGTGTGTGATCCATTACAAAATGTTTTGATTTTCTGCTCCCATTTGTAATCACTGATTATATCCATGAGTAGTCTTTAATGCACAAAAGTCAACCTGTCATGTCTAACAAAGTAAAGCCAGGATGTGATGGGTATGCATTTGGAGAGAAAGCGATTGTGAATATCATCAAGATCTTATTCAGTAATTGGCCTCTTCTCTTCCATTTTTTCATAGTCCAGCACTCAGTGATATCCTTATTACACTGAATCACCTTCTTCCACCATTCATCCCTCTGATCCATACCTCCTTCTGAAATAGCAGTGTGTGAATACAGCTAGATACAGATAGTTAGAGAGAAAAGCAAAGATTAGGCAAATCTGAGAAACTGAGAGGGTAAATGAGAGAGATACAGAGGCAACAGAAGAGAAGGGATGATTTTAGTAAGACCCGAGCTGTAACAGAAGAAGAAGGAGATACATGTGTGCTGATGATCAAGGATTGGACACTGAAAGAGAGGCAGGCTGGTTTAGGAATGTGAGAGTTAAAGGGATTGTGAAAAAAAAGGACTCTTCGTGGGATAAAATGTAAAGTCCGAAGTGTGAAACACTTAAAAAAAAATTACACATTATTTTTCTACACACACACACACACACACACACACACACACATTTATACATCGCTTAGATGGTTATGATTCCACTGATGAGATTGGAAACCACTTAGCTATGGTCTTGTGTTTATTATACAGTGAAATACTCGGGGTGTGATGTTTATACAAATCCTTCTTTGTTTCAAGTATATTCCTCTTCTTTCACAAAATAAAAATCGTTTGACATTTGCTTGTTAGCCTGGTCCCATCTGAAATTCCTCCAAGGAATGTCCAAAAAAATCTTCAAAAACCTTTTTCATTCCCAACCTCAAAACGCAGCTCTAGAGTGATGCCAGCAGTATGTTGCAGCCTCATCAGTGTGTGTTGTATGAGGGCCTCAAAGGAGGCTAGCTCAAACACCCTAGACTGCTACTACAAATGACTACTGGGGATTTTCCAGCTGCAGCTGTCTGATGCCATCTACCCAGGCTGAAGCACTGCTAATCCAACGAGCTATGAACTCGTGTGGAATAGAAATAATGGCATACACTCCACAACCAGTAAAACCAGAAACCGAGATAGCATGTACTTAGCCTAATGAAATACATACACTTCTGGAAAAAAAGGGCAAAGCCCAAAATGGTAAACTATAAAGCTTTTAATTATCTTAACAACAAATCATTGGTCAGAAAATGAGGAAGAATTAAACAAATGCACTATGCTCACTGTTCGGGGAAATGCTAGAAACAGGGAAAGTCACTTAAGCCACTTTTCCACTGCACGGTATGGCACGACTCGACTCGGCTTGCTTTACTTTTCTGAGCTTGCTTTTCCACTGCAGTTTAGTGCTGCCTCAATGTGGCCGCCATCTTACACTCGCCTTCACATAGGAATAAAGTTATCGAAACCCTGTACAAATACATGGTCAGGCCATATTCCAAATGCCTTTCCTGTTCCCTGAACATGGACCCTATTAAGGATGTAAAATTGCGTTCTAGAACCTGCTAACCTACCTGCACGATATGACTAAGTTAGATTCAGCCGTGACAGGAGTGACTTCGATAAACGCCTGTTCGGAAATCAGTAACAAGCGAGATGTAAAAATCTCAGACAGAAACCTTTGTTGTAATTTTATCTTTAATGAGATAAATTATACATAATTTTCAATGAATAGAATATTACCATATGCAAAGTATGTATTAAATTACACATTTATTCAGGCAAAATACAGAACCACTCGTTAAGGAGAATTCCCTTCTCCCTCCGAGTGTGGCTCACATTTGATATCGGCTCGGCCCACTTGGAACCTCGACCGTGGTGGTACTACATAAAGTATCAGGTAATATCCACAGTGGAAACCCTCCAAAAAGCGAGCAGAATCGAGTCGAGCCATACCGTACAGTGGAAAAGTGCCATAATATAGTCTTCTTGTATGCAAAAGTAAAATCATGATAATGATTACAATGTTTGATGTAAAATTCAAACTAACACATGTCTGGGTGTACAAAATTAAAATAAAGTAAAAATAAATGAAAAGCTGTCTGCAAGTATACTCAAGGCTTAAATATTTAAGTATATCAAAGGAAAAAATTATCCCATACTAAGTTACATTATCTGCTTGTTTAATTCTTGCTAATTTCCTGACCAATTATATGTTGTTAAGATCATTAAAAGCATAATATTTTACCTTTTTAGGCTTGGCCATTTTTTTTTTGCCCAGGAGTGTAGTAGTTAACAAAAAAAGTAGTTAACTCAAATGGAAAATGCATGACGATATTCAGAGTAAATTACTAAAGGAAGCAAAATGAAATACCTGTTAAGAGTTGCTTCCTCCTCAGTAGGGCTGGGCAGTATAATGATAGAATCTCATGGTAAATTGCACAATACAGTTACACAGATATCACAGTATATTTTTTTATAACTTAAAAAAAAATTACAAACTCTGATCTGAGGTGAACGTTTTGTATTGAATTGTTAGATGCTAACATTTTATTACAGATGTGGATTATTTCCTTCTCAGTGTTCAACAGTTTATTTTTTAAAAATTAAATAAAACTATAATTCAGATGCTAACTCAGATTTGTTTAAGGTCTTTGTATGTCTTTTTCCATTCAAGTGTTGTTTAAGAATGTTGTCCCTGAAAACTTCCAGAAGCTCCTTCACCTACACCATGTATTGCTACTTGAGTGAAATGTTCCCAACCAATGTCATCGTCTTTTACAATGGCACCAGGTACAATTTGCATGAGAACATTTTTTGTAGCATTTGTATGTAGAACTTTATTTCTTTTTATGTAGCATTTACATATGCAAGATGTACAATAGATACAGTCATGTGAAATAAGTACACCCCATGGAAATTGTTGGCCTTTTATATATATATAAATATATATATATATTACATATAAACCGAAAGTTCCACTTTCGGTTCAACGTCAACTTTCGGACAGATGTCCAGAAATGATGCAGAATTCATAGTTGAATCAATGAATGCAAGCTGTCCAGTCCCTGAGGCAACAAAGCAACCCCAAACCATAACATTTTATGTGCTTCACAGTTGGTATGAGGTGCTTCGCCTGAAAAACTGTCTTTGGTCTGCACCGAATATGTCTGTTGTTACTGTGGCCAAACAACTCTAACGTTCATTCCTCTGTCCAGAGCACATTATTCCAAAAGGCCTGCGTCCTGCGCATCCACGACCTTTTTTCTGAAGGCCTTACAGTACTCTTTAGATCTTTCATGATGACACCACACACCTCAGTAGCAAAGAGAACACCAGACACTAGATATGAGAGTTGTATCAATACGACAGGTTCCACCTCCACTCCCTAAGCAGATTCTAATCACTGGCACACAATCTTGATAACCTGATTCTAATTTTATGGATTTGAAGGTGTGATATATGTAGGGATGTATTTACTTTTTACATGTGACTGATTTTTTTTTTTTTATTAATTTAAATTGTGAAAATTACTACAAAATATGAATTTTATATGTCATTTGTCATTTTATATGACATTTGTCATTTATATGTCATCACCTTTTTTTAATAGGCACTGTTTCAAAGAGGATTAAATGTTTACTTGTCCAAATATGTAAAAAAACAAACAAACAAACAAAAAAAACAACAAAAACAACAATTTCCATGGGGTGTATTAATTTTGTTCACATGACTGTATATGATGGATAGATATATGCACTGAAAATATATTAAATAACAAAAACAAAAAAGTATCTATATATATTTATTTACCTTGACTGTATATAATAATACATATAATTTATTGCAGAAATATTCACTTCTAGTTAAGTGGATACATTTATTTGGTAAATTTTGGCATGGAAATGCATTAAAACTTGCATTAAATTGATTGCCATGATGCAGTATGATTTGCAGTTGTTAAGATGCCAATATTTGCAGGGAGTGCAGATGCATATACAGATCAACACTTCATAAAGGCGTCCGTGTGCACAAACACATTTTTCATGGCCTTGGGTAATACCATTCAGTATGGGTGTGATGAAAATGGCATCAATTTTATGACAATGTCATTGACACTTCCATTATGAGTTATGAGCAGTGCTGCAGAGGGAGCAGCTGTAGCCCCATCACCTTGCTGGGAGTCATAGCCTAGAAAAGGATCTACACCTACTGCTTACACAAAAGTATGTGGTTATTTGTACATAACTTTAAGAGAACTTCCTGCTTTTTTACCATAGAAGGATTTTGAGGCACACATGGTGTGTTGAGTGGTCATGCTTCAAATTATGAAGAAAGCTAAAGAAAAAAAAAAGAGTAAGTGCACTGAAAAGGAAATTATGTCTTCCTAGTAGGGATGTCACGAGAACCGATACTTCAGTACCAAGTCGGTACCAACATTCTTAAAACGTGACGGTACTTGTTTTTCTGCACTAGCGTTAGAACCGATTCTAATGGAGGTACAGTTGTTGTAATTCTTGACCTGATGTGGTTAGCAAATACACGCAAGTGTTCTAGTCGGTCCACAAGTGGTGAAGAAGAAGAAGAAGAAGAAGAACGCCTACAAGCACACGGGAAAAACTACAGAAGATTAGCTTAGCTTAACAAGTTTAGCTCTGTCCAGACTCATTGAGTGGAAAAGAGAGGAAAGCTAGTATCGGTTTCCAGTGTGCAACTGATGCTATCGTTCATTTCAAACAAAGCGAGGAAACACCTGGAATGTGGCGAAGCACCTGAAAGACGGTCCTATATTAGGTTTGTTTGAGGCAGCTGGCATTGTTGCCGGGAAACCAGCTAATGTTATGCTCCATGTAATGTTAGCGATAGCCTGTTATTTGTTAACGACACTAACACATTGCAATGTTATAAACTACCTCCTAATGGGCCACCATGCATCGCCATTCAGCCCGTGTCCTGTTAGCTAAATGTAATAGTCACTAATAATTATTCAAATGTTCATACTTTTCATAAATCTTTTTGGCTTGCCACATATCGGTGAATTTAAACTAATGCTTGCATTCTGAGTATAAGGTGTGTGTGTGTGTGTGTGTGCGCGTGTCTGTGTGCATGCATTTGTGCACACGTGCGTCTGTGTGTGTGTGCGTGTGCGTTTAGGAGTGCACCTCCACTCATTGTCAGACAGTGTTTGCTAACTAAAATACCTCTCTCCCCCCCCCCCCCCCCCCCCCTCTCTCTTTGCCAGTATCAGCCAGAGGAGGATGTCCTCCAGGAGTTTTTTATTTTATTTTTTATTTTATTTTATTTTTATACCACACCGTGGTATCGACTTTGGTATCGAGTATCGTGTACTTTTGGTGGTGTCGGTACCAACTGCTAGATTTTTGGTATCGTGACATCCCTACTTCCTAGGACACTCCACATTGTTAATGGTGTAGTATGCTTTTAAGGGGCTGTGAGCTGATTAAATGTAATAACATCAGACAAGATTGTTGTCTTGTTGCTTTGTTAAATGCATCATGAAGGTTTCTCCTTTGAGTTGTTCTCCCTCCATTTTGAGTTTGAAACAGAAGCTTCTGTTTTGTCCTCTTCTGTCCCTCATATTCTTTGACTGTGCATAGTTTATGGAGGGTTTAGAGTTAAGTATTCCTGACAAACCTGCACCATTTGCACATCACTTTAGTGCTAAAGAACATGAGCACAGTTAGTACATTGCATCTAGCAATACACACTGGACCCTCTGGGCACACTAGTATAGAGAGGCTCTTTCCTGTCTTTGTTTCCCTTTCCTTCTTTTGCCCTCTCTCTCTCTCTCTCTCTCTCTCTCTCTCTCTCTCTCTCTCTCTCTCTCTGTCCCCATTTTCCAAATAGATGTTGACTAGATACGACACTGTCTTTTGTTGCTCTGTTTTGGGTCATTACAATCGCCTGCTCCGCTTTGCTAATCAGAGCTCTGGGAGTTAAACTCAGACTGTTGTAAACTCTGCAGCAGATGCTCAACTCAGCCCTGCTGCCTCTTTATAGCCCACACAGCCCCTAATGTTGGTGAAGGGTCAGTGCATAGAATCCAGAAGCTGTCCCACACCCCTTAGAACCGGTCTCAGAGCCCCTGTGTGACTATTGACTTCCACAGTAAGGTCAGAAAGGTAGCGGCAAACTACAGAAACTCAGTCCCATACTCTGTGGATGCTAGCTGTCTCTATACATACTGCAGCATCTCTCAGAGGACACACAGAGGACTAATTAGGCTTGAGTTTGATGTTTTGAAACAATGTAGTCCGTAGGATTTGCTAAATTTCTCTGTAACTGAAAAGCTGATAAACTCATTTGTTGTCTCTCAGATAGATTACTTTAATGCCCTTTTAGCTGGAGTTTCTAAATCCACACTTAATAAGCTCCGGTATGTACAAAAGTCTGCCGCTAGGATCCTGACTGGAACCCAGGACATGCAATCATATTACTCCTAATTTGGAGTCCTTGCACTGGCTTCCGTGTCGATTTTAAAATTATGATGCTCACATACAAGGCATTAAATGGTTTGGCTTCTCATTATTTATTTGCATTGTTAATCCCTTACACCCTAAATTGCAGGCTACGCTCCTCACAGTCTAATTTGTTGACTGTTCCACAAACCTGCTTAATGTGTGAGAGGGCTTTTTCTGTCTATGTTTCTACCCTTTGGAACTCTCTTCCACTTGAACTTAGGGAAGCTCAGACGTATGATATTTTTAAAGCTCAACTCAAGACATACTTTTGTAAACTAGCATTTGCTTGTTGATGTTTATTTTTCATTGTGCTATGTACTGCTTATTTTGTGTACAGTGCTTTGAGAAGCTGCTTTTAAAGATGTTCTATCAAATAAAGTTTATTATTATTATTATTATTATTATTATTATTATTATTATTATTATTATTATTGTTATTATTATCTGACTTAGTTAAGGTACAATAAAACTGAGAACATGACCATACTTGTTCCCTTACCAGATGATTGGCCTGATTTACATTGTTAGAGGTCTGAGCTAATCTGCTATCTTCTGCAATAATCTGAAATGAAGATAACTGGGATTTAGTGGCAGAACATTCCATACAATTAATTAGAAAACAAGCACTTTGTGTGTTTTTATTAAAACATTCACTAAAAGCCAAACAAAACAAAAAACTCAACTACATGTATATAAGAGTTCTCGGTTCCCTTTCAAATGGAACTCAACATTGCGTGAGCTTCACACTGTGGCGCGCGACTGGTATCTGAAGTCTGTGTGAAATCACGCCAATTTATAGGCCTGCTGTGGTCAGGTGGTGTGGCATTTTGCCATTGCGTGATTATAAAACGGCGCCTGTGGCATGCGTGTCCATGGCATGGGTAATTGCACATCTGTGAGGGCACCATTAATGCAGAAATATATGTGCACATTTTGGAGCAACATATGCTGCCATCCAGAGCAGGACAACATGAAACGACATTCTACCCAGATTACAAGCACATGGTTGCGTAAGCAGAGAGTGCAGGTGCGAGCATGGCCTGCCTGCAGTCCTGACCTGTCTCTGATTGAGAATCTGTGGTGCCTTATGAAGTGCAAAATAAGGCAACGAAGGCCCCATACAGTTGCGCAGCTGAAGAAATGCATAATGGATGAATGGGGGAAAATTCCACTTGCTAAACTTAACCAACTGGTGTCTTCAGCGCCCAAAAGCTTAATAAGTGTTATTAAAAGAAAAAGTGATGTTACACAGTGGTAAACATTCGACTGTCCCAACTTTTTTGGAGTGTGTTGCAATCATCAGATTTGATATTTTCAAAAATAAATTAAATTCACAAAGTAAAACATCAAATAATGTGTTAATAATGTGTTTTCAATATAAGTACAGGGTGAATTGAATTTTCAAATGACTCTTTTTGTTGTTGTTGTTTTTTTTTGCATTTTCCATGCTGTCCCAAGTTTTTCAGAATGGGGCTTGTACATTACAATAAACTCAGAAGGTCCCTCCTTAGGAATCAGACTTGAATGCCTTTTTTATAAAGACAAGAAAATAGTGTTTTATGGTCACACATTCACTGACACTGATGTAAAAAAAGAACAAATATTGCAACTTGATAATAAACAGATGGACTAAGCAAACAAAGTATGCCAACAATTTCATGTAGAATCTGCTGTTCACTGTCTGATTTTGTAAACAAAAGAAAATACATGAGCTCAGGGCTGTTAACTAAGGTAGGGAAAAAATATAAAACAAACATCCAAGAACTTGTTTGTCCCAGCTCAGCTTTATTAAAATTCAGTTACAATTTAATATTAAGAAATATGCTTTTTTAGAATTATTCGTACTTGACCTACATTTATAACTAAGCTTGTCTGATACTGTAGCCATTTTTATTCAACAAAAATGGAGTTAAAAAAAATCAAAGTGTCACTGGTTATTCCCTTCGGAATTGAAAGTGTTGAAGGGCTCTTTGAAGTAGGCTTTTTATCCCTTCAGTTTGGAATGACCCTACAAATGTCTGACTTAGCTGGTAACCCCTTGAAACACCCTATGTAGGGTTCATCAGCTCCGAATGGACTGCAGAGACTCTCACGCACATAGAATTTCATCTGTAGAATGAATGAAGCTATGAGAATGTCTTGTGTCTGTATAAGGCAGCGTTCATACTTGACAAATGACGATGCATGTGGACAAAGCGAGTTGCATTGTTCACAAGCTCACCTGTGTACCTTAAATTTGAGGGATTAAAAATGATCACAAATTATTTGATTTAATTTGTAAAACATTTCTTTTTATACTGGGATCAGTCTCACTTTAGGGAAGGTTCATCCCTCCCATTCAGCCAAGCTATTGTGCACATTTCAGTTCTGGAGAGTTTTATTCCTCAGGATGGAAGGAGATAAAAAGCTCAGACCTTCACTGCAAAGCAAAGATTTCATAAAGCACTCATAAATGTGGCAGATGTGTTAGGTACTCATTTTATTTTGAATAGGGCAGAGCTGCTGAGATATCATTCAGTGAGTTTACTAATTATGCATAGGTAGTGAGTGTCCCTGCACAATCCCACACTGCCACAATTTTCAGCATTCAATTCAATGTTGATTTCACATAATACATTTTAAATACACAGATTAAAACAAAATTGTCTGTGATTTTGAAAGGACAAAAATAAGTGATACATGAAGGAAATTTTTTTCTGGTAGTTTTGCATGTAATATTAACATGCTAAGCATGAACCCTTCTGATATGACTGTAATTTACCTCATACACTGTATCACTGTCTTCTGTGGTTGTGTTGCTCCTAGCCTACAGTTGTTTTTATATTAATAGGTTGTTATGTACATGTGTATAATTGCCTGATAATGATTAGGCAATAGCCGGTTAAAGTTTTCATTAGAAGGACATGTAACTACATAAAATGGCTTATTCAGATTGGATTGCTCATTGCTCATAGCCTAAGTGAACGTTCCACTCATGGTCACTGGTAAAACAAAGTTCGTTCTGCTCACATACTCTGGCCAATGGCATTCAACATGGAAAAAAGCAGGTGTGGATATTTTCGGTTGAAGAGCAATAAATTATTATGCGGAAATATGAGGAATTTAAACCTACACTAACCGCAAAAAAGTGACACTATTGAAGCTGCCAAAGCTTGGGAAAATTGTTGATTGTGTAAATGCATAAGCTTACTTTTATAGGCTCACAATGAGAATAAATGGATTGGAAACTTATAACGTCAACATATTTAATGTAATTTCATTTAATATAAATGCACATTTTAAAATTAAATATTAATAAAATAAATATCAATTTGTGAAAATATATTAGGGCAGGAATAATGCCACCACATGCAAAAATATACTACTCGCAAAAAGAACCACAAAGCAATGCATTAATTCTCCAGGATAGTAAGAGTATGGCTTTGGCGTGTCAGGTGATAATCGGGAAAAGCCAACACAAACACTAAAGGATTAACTTTGATCTGTCAGATTTATCTCACTTTTCTCAGGGCTGATTGGTCCAAATTGGGTTTGAGTTTTCTTACCCAGAAGGTAAGCTGTGTAGTGTAGATTATCATGGCGGTGAAACCCACTAAAAACCAATCCGCCTTGTTGAGACCGAAAAACCAGAGTTTGCTCAAGCTAAACACGGGTAGCCACTGAAGCCAGCTTCGTGCAACAGGCTTTTGTTGGCTGTAAAATACAGATAAGCAATATCACTGTCTATATGGGTAATTTGAAATGGCGACACAGCATCTCAGATATCACCACGATATGGATTTCTTAACAGCAGAACTGAATATTGCCTGAAAATGTCTGTTTTCCACAATGTTTGCATCCAGTGCAATCGCAGGCAGTTACTCATGTAGCATGTCACTCCTTTATTACAGACAGCACCAGCAGTCTCTTAGGGTGAAGGTCAACATACGCTTTCTTTGGTGTGTTTAGAAATTCTGTCATCATGCTTTTTATTAGTGGCCATTCAGGCTTGACAGGCATCTTCTGGGATCCCAGGCAACAGATGGTGCATGGCATAGCTGGGACATAACTGTGCATGAAAACTGCTACGCGATATTGTTTTTGTAGAAGCATCGTCAGGAACAGAATATAGAGCCTCTTTCTCATTAAATAGGTTAAAAATAAAATTAAAAGTGTGCCACATGTGGAAAACATCCTAAAATGTTTACATTTTTTCCTTATAGGTGAGCAGTAGAGGCTAGGAGGCTAACACTTTGGTCTTCTGATCTGAGGGTAATAAGTTCATGTCCTGGAATCACCAAGCTACCTTGGACCCTTTAGCAAGGCCCTTGATCGTCTCTGCTGCAGTGCTGCCAGACCAGGGTTTACTCAGTGCTCTGACCCCAGCTACCTAATAAGTTGGGAAATGTGAAGAAAAGACCTTTGCTGTACTGTATGTGTATTTGACATTAAATTATACACATTAAATGAGCAGTCATATGCTCTTCTGAAGTACCCAAATCAAATTTTGTTGGGTTCTATATAACAACCCCAATTCCCAACATACGCTGCCATCCAGAGCAGGACAACTCCAAACCACATTCTGCTTAGGTGGTTAAGCAGAGAGTGTGGGTGCTAGCATGGCCTGAGTGCAGTCCAGACCTGTCTCCGATTAAGAATGTGTGGTGCATTATGAAGCGCAAAATAAGGCAACAAAGGCCTTTTCAAAAAAAAATTTAATTCATAAAGTAAAACATCAAATAATGTGTTAATAATGTGTTTTCAATATTGTACAGGGTGAACTGAATTTTCACATGACTTCTTTTTTGCATTTTCCATACAAACAGCAGTATAACACTGATATAAGACAGACTTCTTTTTTTTACTTGAAGATTTGTATGTTTGACTCGAATTTGTCATTGTTTCCAATTTGCCAATGCTCTATGACTTAATTTTAGCACATACTGTACAGGACTAACCTCTATAACTCAAATTCCACTGCATTTTGCATAACCTCATACTTTTCAGATAGAATATGTATGAGAGTTGGTCTGCACTGGAAATGAAACCTGCATAATCATCCGCCCAAGTTATTTCCTGCTCCAATATTAGCCAGCTCCTTATCTAGTGCAGAGGCTTGCATGATCCCCCTCCACGTCCTCCCTCCTGAGCTGTTGGCTGTAGACATGGCAGGATTGAAGGGAGGACTGGGAGGCAGGAGCTGTCCTCATGTTCCTTAAAACTCCTACTACCATAGCTCTGAGAGCAAAGGAGCCTCAGCCCATTAACATATGTTTTCCTGCAGGGCTTGTTATCTGTTCTCTCCAAAGGAGCAGATGAAGGACTGTACAGAAGGAGAGCGACAAGTTTAAAATTTGTGTTTCCCCTGAGAGTAGTTGACAGGCTAGGCTGAGTGATATCTTAGTGCTTGCTTGGAAGCATGAGGGAGGTATGACTGTGTCACAGCAATGTGTTGTTGAGGTAAGATGATATCAA
Source organism: Ictalurus punctatus (assembly GCF_001660625.3). Classification (NCBI taxonomy): domain Eukaryota; kingdom Metazoa; phylum Chordata; class Actinopteri; order Siluriformes; family Ictaluridae; genus Ictalurus; species Ictalurus punctatus. The sequence continues at coordinate 21,821,671 of NC_030416.2, forward strand.
GCAGATTTATTATCCAGTCATATTGATGAGGTGCTCGCCCAAAGGTTTTACTCACAGTGTTAATTAGAAAACATGCTGTGGTTCTTTCCTGGAGGATTTTCTGATATTTTTCATATCATATTTCTGATATTTCAAATCACTGATATTTCTCAAGACATAATACATATTACATATTTATAATTAATCTTCGAAAAAACAGATTATACTTTTTACAACCCCAATTCCGAAAAAGTTGGGACAGTATGGAAAATGCAAAAACCCCCCAAACAAACAGGATTCTACTGTGCTATTGTCCATCTCAGATGAGACAGCCCAGAGAAGTCGACGGCTCTTCTGGGTAGTGTTGATGTATGGCTTCTGTTTTGCATAGTAAAGCCTTAACTTGCATCTGTGGATGCAGCGGTGAATGGTGTTGACATGACAAAGTTTTACCAAAGTATTCTTAAGCCAATGTCAGGATATTCATTACAGACTCATGATGGTTTTTAAGACAGTGATGTCTGAGGGATCGGAGATCACGTGCATTCAGAAGTGGCTTTTGGCCTTGCCCTTTACGCACCGAAATTTGACCGGATATCTTGAATGTTTTAATTATATTGTGCACTGTAGAAGGTGAAATGCCCCAAATCCTACTGATATGTCATTGGGGAATGTTGTTCTCAAATTGTTGGATAATTCGCTGAAGCATCTGTTGGCAGGTTGGCGAGCCTCGACCCATCCTTACTCTTGAAGGACTAGGCCTTTTTTGGAGGCTCCTTAGATACTATGATTAGACGATTGACCCACCTGTTTCACCTTCCTATTTCTTATTTAATTTCTCACATCGCTATTAGTCCTAAATTGCCCCTGTTCAAACTTTTTTGGAATGTGTTGCATACACTGATTTTAAAATAAACATTTACCTTAAAAAAAACTTTGCAATTGATAAGGTAAATATCAAATACCTTGTCTTGATATGTTTCTGTTTAAATACAAGTTTTTATTAGCATTTTCCATACTGTCCCAACTTTTTCAGAATTGGGGTTGTATAAATTGTGCTGGCCTGCATGTATTGAACCCTTAAGGGTAGAAGATACATTTATGAAAATGTTTCATCTGTTTCATAATAGACTAAATTGTACAATGCCTGTTAGGTGTCACTGTCTTTGACCTTGTTCTGCAAGTCATAATTGAGGGTCTGGTGCAGAATGAATGTTAGTAGGAGCTTTTCCTCAGACAGAGTTGAGAGCTTTCTGTCCTGAACCTTTTGTATTTAATTCCCGTAAGGCACAGCAAAGATTTCAGTCAAGGGGGGACCCTGAGACTAGTGTCTACTCAGAGACAACAAGAATGAGAGGAAGAGTGTAAAACGGAATAAAGAGAGTTCCCTCTCCACTAGGCATGAGACAGAAATTTGTTGTCTCGAATACTGCGATACAAAATACTGATGAGTCGAATTTGTTCTATGAGGTGTTTCACAATATTTCTGTTTAATATTCATTACGAGCGCTACCCCTTCTTGCACACTAGGCAGAAATTAATTTTGGTGGGATAGGGCAATATAAAATAATGATTGTTTTTCTCATCCATACAATTAAATTGATAAGTGTGACATGCTCATGCATTTCAGGTAGATGTCAGACAGCAGTAGGACTGGTTATGACAAATTTGTTATTTAATTATCTAGAGCACAATCTACCATAAAACAATATTTCCATATTTAAAACATTTCAATGGAACTGTCATAAAGGAATTTTGTGGTAAAGATTAAAATAATGTATTAATAGGGGACAGTTACACCTTATATGATTCTGTATCTACTCATGGATCTACTTTTGTTTTGGCTAGTAGCTTTCAAATGAAATGGTAACATTGCATCATCCCAATTTTCTTATCCTGTTTCTTATGACAGCAGCTCATATCCAATAAAATGTGATAAAACAAAGGAATGCATTAATTAAAAAAAACAAACGTGTATTATAATAAGTAAATCTTATTACCTAATGAGCATACACTTTAGCAGTTTCTGTTTCTTTTTCCTATAGAATATACAGTGTCCTCCAATAATATTGGCACCCTTGGTCAATATATAGCAAAGAAGGCTGTGAAAATTTGTCTTTATTGTTTAACTTTTGATCTTTTGTTAAAAAAAAAAAATCACAAAAAATACTCTGCTCTCATGGATATCAAACAATTGTAAACAAAACACAGGTTTATAAAAATATATTTGTTAAATATAGGTGTGCAAAAATTATTGGCAACCTTTTAGTAAATACTTAGTGCTACCTCCCTTTACATAACAGCCAAGATAACAGCTCTGAGTCTTCTCCTATAATGGCTGATAAGGTTGGAGAATACATGGCAAGGGATCTGAGACCATTCCTCCATACAGAATCTCTCCAGATCCTTTAAATGTTCAGGTCCATGCTGGGGGTCTCTCATCTTCAGTTCACCTCTATGGGTTTCAAGTGTGGGGACTGGGATGCCCATGACCAGACCTTGATTTTGTGGTCAGTAAACCATTTTTGTGTTGATTTTCAAGTACGTTTTGGATCATTGTGGATCCAAACACGGCATTCTGGCAGTGGCAGTCAGGTTTTCATTTAATATCGGTTGATATTTGATAGAGTCCCTGATGCCATGTATCCTAACAAAATGTCCAGGTTCTCTGGGAGAAAAACAGCCCCAAACATTCAAGAGCCACCACCATATTTAACTGTGGACATGGGGGCCTTTTCCATCTGTGCCAAAACCACCTCTGGTGTTTATTGCCAAAAAGCTCTCTTTTGGTTGGATCTGACCATAGAACCCGATCCTGAGTTTGTTTTTGGATGAGAGTAGAGGCTTTTTTTCTTAAAACCCTTCCAAACAATTTGTGGTGATATAGGTGACTTTGGATTGTAGTTTTGGAGACTTTCTGACCCCAAGACGCAACTAACTTCTCCAGCTGTGATCCTTGGAGAGTTTTTGGCCACTCTAACCATTCTCTTCACAGTACATTGAGACAATATAGACGCATGTACAATTCCAGGTTGATTCATAACATTTCCATCTGACTGGAACTTCTTAATTATTGCCCTGATGGTGGAAATTGGCATTTTCAGTGCTTGTGCTGTTTTCTTATTGCCACTTTCAATTATGTGAATCTCAAGAACCTTGTGCCGTGCATCACAGCTATAACCCTTGGTCTTACCCATTGCTATGAATGACTAAGGGAATTTGGCCTATGTGTTACCTCATTATACCCCTGTGAAACAAGAAGTCATGGTTAAACAATTTCCTGTTCCTAGTCACTCAAGTGAACAGGTGAACTAAAAAAATTTAAAATATCAATGGGAATATACTTCAAATATAGTTTTCTCATAAGGGTGCCAATAATTGTTGCACACCTATATTTAACAAAGCTATTTTCTTGATAAACCTGTGTTGTGTTTGTAATTGTTTGATATCCACGAGAGTACTTAAATTTTTTACAGCCTTCTTTGCTTATATTTACCTAGGGTGCCAATATTAGTGGAGGGCAGTGTGTGTGTGTGTGTGTGTGTGTGTGTGTGTGTGTGTGTGTGTGTGTGTGTGTGTGTGTGTGTATGCACTGGTTTGATTAGTTGTCATTACAAAACAAATGTATTAATATTTAAAATGGAAAGTTTTGTGTCAATATCATTTCGTGTAAATATTGTCTCACCAAACCTGTATCAGGATATATCTTGTGTTGTGACTTTAGTGTATCATCTCATTCGTCTGGGCCCATAAGTATTTGGACAGTGGTATTTGGACAACTCCCTCTATATCAGTCTGGCTTAAAGATTTAATCTTCTTTTTAAAACTTGAAAAAATCAAGTATAACATCAGAGGCAGTGGTGAATAATGTTTTGAAAAATGCAGCAATTTATTACCTACTTCAATGATTTACACACCCTGGAGGTGGATTGTGGGAACATATAATACTAATCTCTTTACTCTGGGTTTTTTTTCTTTTTCTTCTTCTTATTGTATGTAGTTGAGCTTTTTCAGATGTCTTTTGGTTTTGGCTGGGATTATTGTGTCAGGGTCGGGCAGGGTGGAGTTTGTTGGATGGGGAGTTATAATATGTAAAATGTCCAATAAAAATTCTATGAACATAAAATTAATTAATTAAATAAATAAATGTTAAAAAAAGAAATGTAGACTTTCAGCTTTAATTCAAGGGGTTTAATTGCATTAACTGTTTATTAATTACAGTAAGTTTTTTACAGAGTCCCTCCATTTTCACAGGCTCAAACGTAATTGGACAAACTAACATAATTATAAATATAATACAAATACTTGGATGCAAATCAGTCACTGACTGCCTGATGTCTGGAATCCATTGACATCACCGAATGCTGAGTTTCCTCCGTTGAGATGCTTTGCCAGGCCTTTGTGCAGCCACCTTCAGTTGCTGCTTGTTTGTGGGTCTTTCTGCTTTCAGTTTAAGAACATTCCATTTCTTTGCTTTAAGAAGCTCTTGGGTTTCTTTTGCAATATGTTTTGGGTCATTAACCATCTGTACTGGGAAGTATCCTATCAGTTTTGCCCCCATTTGACTGAATCTGAGCAGAAAGTATAGCTCTATATGCTTCAGAATTCATCCTGCTACAGTGACCCAGTTCCAGTGGCAGCCATATATGCCCATGCCATAACACATCCTCCACCATGTTTGACAGATGATGTGGTATGCTTTGGATCATGAGCTCTTCCTTTTCCTTCTCTTTACTCTTATCTTCCCATCATCTTGATACAAGTTAATCTTGGTTTCATCTGTCCAAAGAATCTTGTTGCAGAACTGGTCAGGCTTTTTATTTTGTAGATGTTTTCTAGCAAAGTATAATCAGACCTTTCTGTTCTTGAGTGTTACCAGTGATTTGCATCTTGAGATAAACCATCTGTATTTGCATTCATGATAAAATTCAACTATTGGCATCAACTTCAGATGTTTTATCTCCTTAATTTGTAATGAAATAATGGGGAAACATGCCACTCCTGGCCACGTAACTGCTTATCAGTCAATTGTTCAATTACTTTTGAGCCTATGAACATGGAGGGACTATGTAAAAATGGCTGTAATTCCTTAACAGTTAAAGCAATATTATTGTTAAGCCATTTGATTAAAGCTGAAAGTCTACACATCAATCACATCTTGATTGCTTCATTTTAAATCTATTGTGGTGGTGTACAGAGGCAAAATCATAAAAATTGAGTTACTGTCCAAATACTTATGGACAGACTGTGCCTACTCTCTATCATGTAATTTTCAGTTGTGTGTTTGATGATGTGGCTGGAATACTAAGGCCAGGCATGAGTTGCTGTTTCTGTATGGCACCATGCTGAACTCAAGGACATGTCTGATGCAGCAGTATTTCAGCCAGGGCAAGAACTAATTCACTCAGAGCTGAAATGGTGACCTTAATCAGGTTAGAAAAAAGCACAAGCTCTGCTTATGCTTAAAAATTAAATTTAAAAAAAGGATAATGCTTCAACTGCAGATTTTGAGCTATTATTTTTGTATTTTCCTGCTGGTAAAGTGAAGTTAAAACAGGAACTAAAACTAATGAGAGGTGACTGTTCTCCAGCTTTTTCATGGAGCCTAAAGACTCCCACATAAGGTACAAAAAAGACCCTGACCTAAATCTGGTGACTCGGCCACCCATTCTAGTCAGGCTCACCCTATAATGGCGATGTTGAGCTGTCTTGCAGGCTCACCACCTCTAAGATGAAGGGTAGGGTTCAGGTGCAATGCCAGTCAGGTGACAGACAGTTTGTGTATTAAAACACTACATTGGTATTTTTGATCTAGCCTCATTTAATAATAACCAAAATGTACAGTATAATAATAACATACTCTAATGGCATACACTAAAATCAGTGTAGTCACATTAACTCAGTGACAATTTTTTTTTACCCTCTCATCATTTTGCCTGATGTGATTAGTGCACTGTGATGTGTATCTCCTTCCTAAGTGTATGTGTCTGATCTCGAGGCTGAGCTCAAGGTTGTGGGTGAGGAGTCTGTCAAAATGATGAGTGAGTCTAATTGAGAGGAAGCAGCATCGTCTGGGGTGGGGACTGACAGTTAATCATGTCATGTTAAGGTCTTGAGCAGGGGAAACCACTACCTCCTGTTCCAGCGTGACTCCTGAGAACTTCTCCACCTCTGCCCCTCTCAGCTCTCTGCAGCCCCTCAACATCTGAGTGAGATCTATGTCATCTATATGATAGCTTTACCTGGCATCCACCCTTCTGTCAGGCATTGGCTTGTTCCTTTTACTTGTGTACAAGATTATAACAGATTCAGATAACAGATTCTTACAGTCTACAATGGGCAGTTCTGTTTAATTAATAAAATGGATGTAAAGGATCAACCAGGAAAACTTGAAACAGGACTTATCTATAGTTTGCAAGCAGAATTAACAGCAAGGTAAATATATTTCAAAGAGTTTCTAAATCCTGTAGAATTAGGTTCCCATAGCTTCATTGAACAAAAAACTTGTTTCCAGCCTTCAACTGTCCTGTTTTGGTAAGAATGTGTCCACTGCAGCCTCAGCTTCCTGTTCTTGCTGACAGAAGTGGAACCCAACATGGTCTTCTGCTGTTGTAGCCCATCCACCTCAAGGTTCGATGTGAATTCTGAGATGCTTTTCTGCTCACCACAATTGTGCAGAGTGGTTATCGGTAGCCTTTCTGTCAGCTCAAACCAGTCTACCATTTTCTGTTCACTTCTCTCATCAATAAGTTATTTCCTTCTGCAGAACTGCCACTCACTGGATGCTTTCTCTTTATTGCACCATTCTGAGGAAACTCTGGAGACTGTTGTACATGAAAATCCCAAGAGATCAACAGTTATAAAAATATTCAAACCAGCCCGTCTGGCAAGAACAATCATGCCATGGCCAAAATCACATTCTTTCCCCACATTTTTTCCCCATTCTGACGGTTGATCCGCAGCCATTGTCCTGTATCTTCATGATTTTATGTATTGCACTGCTGCCACATGATTGGCTGATTAGATAATTCCATGAATGTGTAGGTGTACAGGTGTTGCTAATAAAGTGCCCAGTGAGTGTACATTTTTTGTATTTTTGTTGTATTTTGTTGTTTTTCTACTCTTTTTTTTTTTCTTTTTCTTTTCATTGTTCTCTACTTTTTTGTCTTTGTTAACTGTTGGACTTTGGGCACATTGCACCAAGCACAGGACCTTACAGAAAATGAAATTGCCATTTTCCATCACCCATCAGTTGTTTATTTAACCAATGTGCTGACTAAATAATACTGTTTTCATTCATATAAAAGTCAAAGCACATTTATGTACAATACACCAATACAGAAGTACTGATTTTTCCATAGGGTTGAGCCTTTTTTCTCATTACTGTATACTTGTGGCTGGGTTGTCTGAACACCAATATCGATCCAGTACATAATTGTGGCTTTACTCTAAGTAAAACTCTGAACACGATCAAGGTCATTAGTACATTGGTAATGAAAAGATCATTGGTGATAAAATTTTTTTTTTTAAAAAACTAAGAAAAAAAGAAAAAGAATACAGGTGAATAAGCTAATTTTCAGTGATTTATGGCACATTTCCTCTCTTAAGCATCAGAAAGAAAGAGCATTAAGTGCCTATGTTTATATGCTTCATGTTGAATGCTTCTTGATTAAGCATAATATGATTAAATTATTGCACTATAGTGACTCAGCAGGGTCCTTAAAGCCAGCTGATGTCTTTGAATTGTGTAGAGAATGGGCTGTTTCCCAATTAAATAAATAAAGCTTTATGAGCACTTAAATGGCTGTAACTGTGAAACCATGTTTTGAAAGAAGGGATCTGAAAAAGCACATGCATTGTTATGATACAAATACTGAAACATATAGACATACATAATGCATTTATACTGATCAATTTTTCATTATTCACAAACCCCTACTGTAGTATTTAATCTGATTGAGTTAATCAAGCCTTCAGTCAAGCATTCAGATGTAAGAATGTGAAAAATATGACTAATATAACACAATGACAGTGAACTGTCTCAATTAAAACATATATAAAAAGATAGTTTACATTTTAAAGTCATTTTACTTTGTGCGGAAGTTCCCTAGGGAACTAGGGAAACACAATCTACAGTATTGTTTGTTTATCATCATTGCCATAGTTGTTTTCCCATTCCTGAGTTTTCAGACTGGAAATAATCTTTTGGGTTTATATGAAACAAATGAAAGTGGACACAGAATCCAAAATATTAGCTCCTTGATTCTTTTGGCACAGGGCCTTCATGGCTTACAGTCTATGTCTTATTTGTATCTTATTTGTAAACATTATTAATGTTCTCTTTATAAAACACTGGCATGGCAATGGTTATATATTTTAAATAACAGCACCTTTTAAATAGTAATCTATGTACATATATACAGTGTATTTTATATATACATATATATATATGTGTGTGTATATATGTGTGTGTGTGTGTGTGTGTGTGTAGAGAGCGAGAGAGAGAGACAGAGAAAGAGAGAGAGAGATATCGATGTATCAGCCAATAAAGGCTATTTTTCATGCTATAGTTTAAAAACATCCGATGATCAGGGCCGATTATATCCTATCAATCAAAAGAGGGCGGGAAAACACATCGATTTCGTTCTGTGTAAAGAAGATGTCTCTTGTGTGGAATGATGACAAAACTGCAGATGGAAAGCTCTTTAATCTCTGCACCACAAAAATTTTATACTGGGATGCTGCAGCAATGAAGCGGGAGTTTCGGCATCATACTTATTTCCCCCGCTGTATATGTTTCTGCCAGAAGACTAAAACTAAATCCAGATCAGCTATCAATAGTAGCACTTGTCTGTGATTGCCATACTTTATTCACTTCACTTTCACTTATTCACTTAGCAGACGCTTTTATCCAAAGCGACTTACAAATGAGAAAGATATAAGCAAAGCGATATCAAGCAGAGAACAATACAATAAGTGCTACCATACAAGATCCATTAATTGAAATCCAGAAGAAGCAAAGTGCAGAGTAGAGGTGTAAGTGCATTTTTTTTTTTTTTTTTTTTATTATGAGTTTGTTAGGTGTTTATTGAAGAGGTGGGTCTTTAGTTGTTTTTTGAAGATGGTGAGAGATTCTGCGGTCCGGATTGATATTGGAAGTGCATTCCACCACTGAGGAACAGTTAGCGTGAAGGTTTTGGAAAGGGACCTAGCGCCACGCTAAGTTGGAACTGCTAAACGTCGGTCGCTAATCGATCGCAGATTGCGAGAGGGAACGTAGGCCTTCAGGAGAGAGTTGAGGTAGGAGGGTGCTGTTCCTGACAAGGTCTTATAGATGAGCATCAAGGCCTTGAACTTGATGTGGGCAGCTACAGGAAGCCAGTGGAGGGAGATGAAGAGGGGTGTGACATGGGTTCTCTTGGACTGGTTGAAGACGAGGCGCGCTGCAGCATTCTGAATCATCTGAAGGGGTTTGATGGAGCTGGCTGGGAGGCCTGAAAGCAGTGAGTTGCAGTAGTCCAGTTTAGAGATACTGAATATGATATTTGTTTAAATAGACTACATTTCTGTTTCTACCAGCAATCAATTTATCATGGTGAATTGTATAAAATAACTTTACAGCTTACAGGCTATACAGTTTACATACAGGCTAGACAGCTAGCAGCCGTGCTTAATCTGTCATTGCACTCTTGTCCTTGTAGAACAGAAGTATAAAGCTTCACTGAATTGATACATGCAACACTGCCTCCAAATTTGGCAAAAATGCCTAGCTCAGAGGAGTCAGATGTACAGTATGTTCGCCTTATATTGCTGACCTAAACAGCTCCCTCTTTTTAATGGATGGCAGAGGTAGCGACCATCCACTTGTTAAGTCTGACATCATGCGTGATGTCAAAAATTTCCAGGTCCAAACCATCTTTCAGATCCGAAAAGGGAACAGCAACAGTTGACATCTAAAGATTATATTAACCACTGCACCTGCTCTCTGTATGCTGACTCGTCGTTCTTGCTGATGAGACCCACCATGGTCATGTCATCGGCGAACTTGATGATGTGATTGGAGCCGTGCCTTGCTGCACAGTTATGTGTCAGTAGAGTGAACAGCAGTGGACTGAGCACACAGTCCTGAGGGGCCTCCGTGCTCAGCGTGGTGGTGCTGGAGATGCTGTTCCCGATTCGGACTGATTGAGGTCTCCCAGTGAGGAAGTCCAGGATCCAGTTGCAGATGGAGGTGTTCAGGCCCAGTAGGTTCAGCTTTCCAAGCAGGTGCTGAGGAATGATTGTGTTGAATGCTGAACTAAAGTCTATGAACAGCATTTGAACGTAGGTGTTGTTCTTGTCCAGGTGGGTGAGGGCCAGATGTAGGATGGTGTTGATGGCATCATCTGTTGAGAGATTAGTGCGATATGCGAACTGCAGTGGGTCCAGTGAGGTGGGCAGCAGGGTCTTGATGTGCCTCATGACGAGCCTCTCGAAGCACTTCATGATGATGGATGTGAGTGCAACGGGACGGTATTCATTGAGGCAGGACGCTGAAGACTTATTCAGCACAGGGACAATGGTGGTAGCCTTGAAGCACGTTGGACAGATGGCGCTGCTCAGGAAGATGTTGAAGATGTCAGTGAAAACATCTGCTAGCTGGTCTGCATATCCTCTGAGCACTCTGCCAGGAATGTTGTGCAGTCCAGCAGCCTTCCGTGGGTTGACCCTGTGTTTTTCTCACATAAACCGTGGTTAGACACAGCACCTGGTCGTTGGGAGGAGGGGTGGTCTTCCTCGCCGCCACTACATTCTGCGCCTCAAACCAAGGTACCCGTTGATGGTCAGTCAGTGAGGTACAGCACCTAGAAGTGCCCAATCAGAAAGGACAAGTGCCATTATATGTCAGCTTTTTTGATTTGGGTGGAGAAAAATGTGTCCCGCACTGCCGTGGAATGTGTGAGAAAGAGGGCGAAGACACAGAAAACGGATGAAATTTCAGCCAAGAGAGTGTCTGAGATGACACCGTCAACAACACAAGGTTAATATTTAATTTGCAATTGATGCTAATGTTGTAGCATGGATTGGATTATTTGCTTAACACTATGTGGTTTAAAGCCATGATATTATGCGAAGATGAATCATGTTTATAAAACGCTGATAAAATACATTCATGGTGTGCTATAATACTACAGAAAAATCATGATCCTAAGATTTATAGTTTTTTTGGACTCAGATCTATTCAAACAACAAGGGACACATCACTGTGGCTTGTTGAAAATACGAATGTCAGCCAGCACAGTAGAAGTTTGGACCCAGAAACAGTATTAATGGAAGATCGTTATGTCATGACTTAAGCTGATAACTTGGACAATGCATGATAATATCTTCATGATAATATTTAGCGTCTTTCTAGCATGATATGTATAATGATATTACATATTGTTTCTGGACACTAAGTCACACATATGGAATGTGGACAGTCCTGCAGTCCTTACATGGCACCTAAATGAGTTGATGTAAGATTAGAGCAAAAACACAGAATATAACGGAGATTTGCAGTACACAAATGCATACTTCAAATATACAGCACCACAATATAAGCATTTTTTTTCATGACAGATGAGAAGAGTGTTCTTTTTAGCAAGGTCAGAACACATGACATGCCCTCTTTGCTTGTCCTCACTGCGATGCCCCTGCAAGCTAATACCATGCAGCTTGGAGGATTGTTGAAAGGTCAAATTGTGCGGGATGCTGCAGTCTCTGACTCCTGCCTCTGGCAACAGGAATTGCACAGACAGCAGCTCCAGATAAAGGCTTATCTGCCTCTAGCTCTGGAGGACACTTGCTATGTCACGACGGTTCCATCTCTGTTTTTATTCCCCCCTTATCGAGGATTTGATTCCATGCTGCTGTGGGCCTCCTCATTCTTCATTCTTGTTCTCTAATCTTATTGCTTTTTTTTTTCTTGAGGGTGATGTAGTGGTTGGGGCTAAACAAAATTCAGACAAGAGTTCTCACTTGTTCTCTGTTTTCTACCTGAGGACCCTCTTGCAAGGCAGAAGAGTGTGTCCCCTGAGGCTGGAGTGTAATTGCGCGTAGCCTGTCATTTCTGAGATAAAGAGCTGGGGTGCTGTCAGCAGGATGCCTTATTGCTGAAGATGTCTCATTTTCTCAGGGACAGATCAGTGCATGTAGTCAGGACTGCTGTAGACAATGTTTGAGGTTTTATTTGTTATCATATTCAGGGAGCATTTTTGCAGTACTCCTGAGTGCTTTGATGTGTGGCAGTGTGTCCCACATGCACACGCCGTCCAGAATTCACTGCAGATGTATCTGCAGCCTTGCAGGTCCACAGTGGCTGGCGCCTGCATTTTCTGTCTATTTGAGCAGTATGAGGACAGACGCTCTCAGCGTGGGACTTGCTTCTGTCTGCTCTGGAAGCCCATTACTGAGGCTTTGTGTTTTTAATGGACACACATTCCACAGAGAGGAGAACAAGTGAGGAATAAAATCCAAGGAGAGAGAGAGAAAGAAAAAAGACAGAAAGAATGGAAGAGAAGAAGAGTATGGTATTCAGATGGGCTGGTTTGTAGTTAGGGCTCAGGAGAGTGAGATGAAAAGTGAAGAATCTGATAGATAGTGAGATTTAAAAAAGAGACCATGTGAGATATAGGAAAAGAGAGGGTGCATGATGGAGTGTGCTGAGAAGGTGAGGATAGAGATTACACACACCTCGGGCTATGTGTTAGGAGCAGGAGATGGAAGAGTGTAAGTCTATGCTGCACATATACCACAGTAGAGATGAAAATTGATTTTTGCAATAGAAGAAGACTTCTTCTATTCACCATTGCCAATTCAACGCACGTGTGTGTGCGCTGATTTGCATCCATGCGCTTACGTATGTGTGTAAGTGTATACTCAGTGTTTTGATGGTGAAGCTTATAGGAAATATTCTTATATTGATATATATTTATAGATTATATAAATATATAAAATTATTATGGCACTTATAGGGGATTGTTGTGTGGGACATTTTATGACACTCATTTGTATTTCTTTACACAAACTTTATCTTTAAATTCATTCATTCATCTTCAGTAACAGTTTTATACTCTTCAGGGTCACACTGGATCCATAAGGTGGGAATATACCCTGGATAAGTCACCACTCCATCACAGGGCACCATGCACACACACACACACACACACTATGAGGTGACAATGCTTCCCACTGCACCATTATGCTGCCTAGATTTAAATTAAATATTTTATTTTCAAAACATTCTCATTTCACAACATTTCTCTTTGCTTAGTGGCATTACGTTTGGGCTTGTCTGCAGTCATACAGTTTAGTAACAGTCAAATAATTTTAAATGCAAAATTTCTTGTGTATTTCTTGCTGTATGTGTGTTGTGTGTGTGTGTGTGTGTGTGTGTGTGTGTGTGTGTGTGTGTGTGTGTGTGTGTGTGTGTGTGTGTGCATGGTGCACTGTGATGGAGTGGTGACCTATCCAGGGTATATTCCTGGATAGGAATAATAATACTAATCATGAAAATATTTAAACGGTACATATAGAATTCATTTTTCAAATCTCCCTGGCTTTTCAGGCAGCGGTTAATAAATTTCATATTTGGTGTGTTAGGGCCATTCCGTTATGAGCAGCTTTCCCACGTCGTCATGCTCAATATAACATCACATTAAGAAGTCTTGTAATTGCATTTTATAAAATAATTGCAAAGGAATGATTGGTAATAATGCTTTCGTCTAATGGAACAATAGTGTGTTTGATTGAATGGCTGAAGCCATTCATGCAAAAAAGAAAACAAAATGCAGTAAGTTATATTATTGCTTCATGAATGCCCTTGGGTTTAAATGCTAAACAACTGCCAAATTAACAAGTGGATTTTGCAAATATTATGGATATTTTTTTTATTTAGATTTGCTCTGGAAATATACCACCTACATGACAAACAGACCAAAAAATATGACAGTAGTACTGGATTATGATGAAATATCCATATGTACATTTCCCAGCTTTTCCAGAAGTTCACACAGAGGGAAGCAGCATCTTCTAGCCATGAGCCTCGGATGCATTAACTTCCCCCAGTGTGTTTTTATATATATATATATATATATATATATATATATATATATATATATATATATATATATATATATATATATATATATATCCTCTCACGTTTATTACTAGATCAAACCCTTGCATGTGCAGGTAGGTTGTGAGCCACATTACTGCAGAATGGCTGTTTGAACCTTTTAGAATGCGGGGCACACCTGCACTCATTGTAGAGTGTATCTGTGTGTGCGTGTGTATGAGAAGAGAGAGCGAGCCAGACAGACAACATGATTTATGCCACCAGCCTATTCATATCACCACAGTGGATATGTGTGTTGAGCTCTGTGAAGCACTACTCTGATTGAGGGAATGAAAACCACTATGTTTGAATCAGAGAAGGTTGAAATGTGGGAAGATAAAAAAAGTAAAAGATTGAAACTCTTCTTCCTGATGTATGTGTCCAGATGTGTATGGTAGTGTGGTGTGACTAGGGATGTCACGATACCAAAAATCTTGTAGTTGGTACCGATACCACCAAAAGTACTCGATACCAAAGTCGATACCATGGTGTGGTTAAAAAAAAAAATACAAATAAAAATACATTTTAAAATAAAATTAAAAACTCCTTGAGGACAACCTCCTCTGGCTGATACTGGAAAAGAGAGAGAGAGAGAGAGAGAGAGAGAGAGCTATTTTAGTTATCAAACAATGTCTGACAATGACTAATAACAAGTGTTAAAAATAACAAACACTCCTAAACGTGCGCACACACACACACACACACACAGAGAGACACATACACCCCTTATACTCTGAATGCAAGCATTAGTTTAAATTCACCGATATGTGGCAAGCCAAAAAGATTTATGAAAAGTATGAAGATTTGAATAATTATTAGTGACTATTACATTTAGCTAACAGGACACGGGCTGAATGGCGATGCATGGTGGCCCATTAGGAGGTAGTTTATAACATTGCAATGTGTTAGCGTCGTTAACAAATAACAGGCTATCGCTAACATTACATCGAGCATAACGTTAGCTAGTTTCATGGCCACAATGCCAGCTGCCTCAAACAAACATGATATAGGACCGCCTTTCAGGTGCTTCGCCAAATTCCAGGTGTTTCCTCGCTTTGTTTGAAATGAACGATAGCATCGGTTGCACACCGGCAACCGGCTACCTTTCCTCTCAACAAGCTTTCCTCTCTTTTCCACTCAATGAGTCTGGGCGGCGCTAAACTTGTTAAGCTAAGCTAATCTTCTGTAGTTTTTCCGTGTGCTTTCCGAAGGCGTTCTTCTTCACCACTTGTGGACCGACTAAAACACGCGCATATTTGCTGCCCCCTTCAGGTCCAGAAGAATTGCAACCTTGGTACCTTTTATTACAATGGGTACTTACACTACCGCAGAAAAACAAGTACCATCACGTTTTAAGAATGTTGGTACCGACTTGGTACCGAAGTATCGGTTCTCGTGACATGTCTAGGTGTGACACAATGGCACTATCTGCATCTGTATTTGTTCAGTAGGCCAAATATTTGCATCAGTATTTGTATTCAGATTTAAACCAGAAATGGGCGTGGTCTACACAGGAACTGTTTTTTTTTTTTTTTTAATTTTATGTGAACCGTCCCACTATGCCCCAGAAATGCTGGAAAACACTGAAAAAACGTCTGGGTTACCCCTGTTCTCTGAGAAGGGAACGAGTTATTGTGCGTTAGCACAATGCTATGGGAAGGGTTAGGGTTAGGCCATAGCGAGGGTATGGCCTGTTCAAAAAGACCCAAGCCCGAGGGTCACTGCAAGACACTCGAGCCCAGGGCAGAATGAATATCCAGACTGTAATATCGAATGAATGGGTGTGGCATAGACCACCCCACAGCAGCACACACATCCTGTAAGGATACCCCTTTGGACAAAGCCTTCGAAGGGGTGACCCCTCTAGTGGAATAAGCCCTTATGCCCAGAGGTGTAGCAAGACCGCGCGCCTCATAAGCGATAGAAATTGCTTCCACTATCCAATTAGAGACGCGCTGCTTCGACACAGCATCACCTCTACTGTCGCCGCCAAAGCAGACCAGCAGGTGCTCCGACTTATGCCACTGGCCGGAGCGGTGGACATAAGTACAGAGAGCCCTTACTGGACACAGCAGGTGCGTTCTCTCTTGTTCCGGTGTGAGGAATGCAGGAGGGCAGAAAGCCTGCAACAGTACAGGCCGGGCAGCAGAAGTAGGCACTTTAGGAATATAATCTGGCCTAGGATACAGGTAGGCCTTGGCTAAACCTGTAGATCTCCTACTCGCTTGAGAGATGTCAGGGCCAGCAGAAGAGCTACCTTTAGAGTCAGAAACTTCTCAGAGCCTGGCTCTAAGGGCTCAATTGGGGCCCCTGACAGACCTTCCCGGACCACAGAAAGGTCCCAGGAAGGTATGCGCCCTGCAGATGGGCCTCAGCCGCCTGACACCACGCATAAACCTCAAAGCTAGAGGATGTTGCCCCACAGCGGTTCCATCAACAAGGGCATGTCTGGCTGAAATGGCAGCCACGTAATCCCTAATTGTAGAAGGAGCCAACCCCGCGGAGAAATGTCCTTGTAAACTCCAGGACTGTAGTTATTGCGCAGTTCACTGGGTCTACCTGATGTTCCTCACACCACAAGACAAAAAGTCGCCACTAGAGCGAATGCAAGTTCCTTGTGGATGCTACTCTAGCATTTAACATAGTCTCTACAACCTCAGTTGTGAGACCAGAATCTATGAGCTGGTGCCCCTCAAGGGCCAGACCCACAGTTTCCATAGTTCCATCCGAGGGTGATAAATAAGCCCTCCGGCTTGAGACAGGAGATCCCTGTGGATGGGAATCTCCCAAGGAGTGCCGTCTAGCAGAGATATTATTTCTGATTATCATATTCGAGCTGGCCAATAAGGTGGTACTAGGAGCAGATGTGGTAATTTTCAAAACAACAACATGTCTTTCCTAAACCAGGGAACAGTTCTTTATAGGTATCCACCTAATAATTTTTTTTTAATCAGATCTACTGTAGTTTTTTTGGTTTGTTACATGCTAGAAAGATCAGAAAAGTTCACCAAAAGCACTATCAGAATCTACTGCAAGCTACAATGTAGTGCTGCTCCTACTCTAAATGTATAAACAGACAGAGAGACAGACAGATAGATAAAGTCGGCTGGGAAGAAATGGTCACTTTTCTCCACAGGCTCCATTTCTGTCTATTAAAGCAGTTCAATGTGCTTTTAAAAAGCCTTAGAAATGACGTAGAAATGTTCAATAAACAATAGGATGCAGGAAAAGTGGGTATTTATTCTTAACAAATATATGCTTGGCCTTTATGTAATTGGCCG